>NW_026613263.1:701739-746262 GCF_029220125.1 Pseudoliparis swirei
ATAGTAGTGAACAACAGTAGTAAACAACAGTAGTGAACAATAGTAGTGAACAATAGTAGTGAACAATAGTAGTAAACAACAGTAGTAAACAACAGTAGTAAACAACAGTAGTGAACAATAGTAGTGAACAATAGTAGTGAACAATAGTAGTAAACAACAGTAGTAAACAACAGTAGTAAACAACAGTAGTGAACAACAGTAGTGAAAAGGAGTAGTGAACAATAGCAGTGAACAACAGTAGTAAACAATAGTAGTAAACAACAGTAGTGAACAATAGTAGTGAACAATATTAGTGAACAACAGTAGTAAACAACAGTAGTGAACAACAGTAGTGAAAAGGAGTAGTGAACAATAGCAGTGAACAACAGTAGTAAACAATAGTAGTGAACAATAGTAGTGAACAATAGTAGTGAACAACAGTAGTAAACAACAGTAGTGAACAATAGTAGTAAACAACAGTAGTAAGAGGAACAATAGTAGTAACAACAGTAGTAACAACAGTAGTAAACAACAGTAGTGAACAATAGTAGTGAACAATAGAACAATAGTAAACAAAGTAGTGAACAATAGTAAACAGTAGTGAACAATAGTAGTGAACAACAGTAGTGAACAATAGTAGTGAACAATAGTAGTGAACAACAGTACTGAACAATAGTAGTGAACAATAGTAGTGAACAATAGTAGTGAACAACAGTAGTGAACAACAGTAGTGAACAATAGTAGTGAACAATAGTAGTGAACAATAGTAGTGAACAATAGTAGTAAACAAAAGTAGTGAACAATAGCAGTAAACAACAGTAGTGAACAATAGTAGTGAACAACAGTAGTAAACAACAGTAGTGAACAATAGTAGTGAACAATAGTAGTAAACAAAAGTAGTGAACAACAGTAGTGAACAATAGTAGTAAACAGCAGTAGTGAACAATAGTAGTGAACAATAGTAGTAAACAACAGTAGTGAACAATAGTAGTAAAGAATAGTCATGAACAATAGTAGTGAACAGCAGTAGTGAATAACAGTAGTAAACAACAGTAGTGAACAATAGTAGTGAACAATAGTAGTGAACAACAGTAGTGAACAAAAGTAAACAGCAGTGAACAATAGTAGTGAACAATAGTAGTAAACAACAGTAGTGAACAACAGTAGTGAACAACAGTAGTGAACAATAGTAGTGAACAACAGTACTGAACAATAGTAGTGAACAATAGTAGTGAACAACAGTAGTGAACAATAGTAGTGAACAACAGTAGTGAACAAAAAAAGTAGTGAACAACAGTAGTGAACAACAGTAGTGAACAATAGTAGTGAACAATAGTAGTAAACAACAGTAGTGAACGATAGTAGTAAACAACATTAGTGAACAACAGTAGTGAACAACAGTAGTAAACAACAGTAGTGAACGATAGTAGTAAACAACAGTAGTGAACAATAGTAGTGAACAACAGTAGTAAACAACAGTAGTGAACAATAGTAGTGAACAATAGTAGTAAACAACAGTAGTGAACAACAGTAGTGAACAGCAGTAGTGAACAACAGTAGTAAACAACACTAGCAAACAACAGTAGTGAACAATAGTAGTGAACAACAGTAGTGAACAACAGTAGTGAACAATAGTAGTGAACAATAGTAGTGAACAACAGTAGTGAACAATAGTAGTGAACAACAGTAGTGAACAACAGTAGTGAACAACAGTAGTGAACAATAGTAGTGAACAATAGTAGTGAACAAATAGTAGTGAACAACAGTAGTGAACAGTAGTAAACAACAGCAGAAACAATAGTAGAACACAGTAGTGAACAACAGTAGTAAACAACAGTAGTGAACAACAGTAGTGAACAATAGTAGTAACAATAGGAACAGTAGTAAACAATAGTAGTGAACAATAGTAGTAAACAATAGTAGTGAACAACAGTAGTGAACAATAGTAGTGGATAACAGGAGTGAACAACACTAGTGAACAACAGTGGTGAACAATAGTAGTGAACAACACTAGTAAACAACAGTAGTGAACAATAGTAGTGAACAATAGTAGTGAACAATAGTAGTAAACAACAGTAGTGAACAACAGTAGTGAACAACAGTAGTGAACAAACAATAGTAGTGAACAATAGTAGTGAACAACAGTAGTGAACAACAGTAGTAAACAACAGTAGTGAACAATAGTAGTGAACAATAGTAGTAAACAATAGAGTGAACAACAGTAGTAAACAAATATAGTGAACAATAGTAAACAACAGTAGTGAACAACAGTAGTGAACAACAGTAGTGAAAAAGAGTAGTGAACAACAGTAGTGAAAAAGAGTAGTGAACAATAGTAGTGAACAACAGTAGTAAACAACAGTAGTGAACAATAGTAGTGAACAATAGTAGTGAACAATAGTAGTAAACAACAGTAGTAAACAACAGTAGTGAACAACAGTAGTGAACAATAGTAGTGAAATAGTAGTAAACAAACAGTAGTGAACAATAGTAGTCAACAGTAGTGCAGAAAACAAATATAGTAAACAACAGTAGAACAACAGTAGTGAACAGTAGTGAACAAACAATAGTAGTGAACAACAGTAGTAATACAAATAAGTGAACAACAGTAGTAAACAACAGTAGTAAACAACAGGGTGAACAACAGTAGTGAACAACAGAAAATAAAATAGTAAACAACAGTAGTGAACAACAGTAGTGAACAATAGTAGTGAACAACAGTAGTAAACAACAGTAGTGAACAATAGTAGTGAACAATAGTAGTAAACAAAAGTAGTGAACAACAGTGAACAGCAGTAGTGAACAACAGTAGGAAACAGGAACAACAGTAGTGAACAAACAGTAGTGAACAATAGTAGTAAACAATAGTAGTGAACAATAGTAGTAAACAACAGTAGTAAACAACAGTAGTGAACAACAAAACAACAGTAGTGAACAATAGTAGTGAACAATAGTAGTGAACAATAGTAGTGAACAACAGTAGTGAACAATAGTAGTAAACAACAGTAGTGAACAACAGTAGTGAACAACAGTAGTAAACAACAGTAGTGAACAATAGTAGTGAACAATAGTAGTAAACAACAGTAGTGAACAACAGTAGTGAACAACAGTAGTGAACAGCAGTAGTGAACAACAGTAGTAAACAACACTAGCAAACAACAGTAGTGAACAATAGTAGTGAACAACAGTAGTGAACAACAGTAGTGAACAATAGTAGTGAACAATAGTAGTGAACAATAGTAGTGAACAATAGTAGAAAACAACAGTAGTGAACAACAGTAGTGAACAATAGTAGAAAAAACAGTAGTGAACAACAGTAGTGAACAACAGTAGTGAACAACAGTAGTGAACAACAGTAGTGAACAATAGTAGAAAAAACAGTAGTGAACAACAGTAGTGAACAACAGTAGTGAACAATAGTAGAAAAAACAGTAGTGAACAACAGTAGTGAACAACAGTAGTGAACAACAGTAGTAAACAACAGTGGTGAACAATAGTAGTGAACAACACTAGTAAACAACAGTAGTGAACAACAGTAGTGAACAACAGTAGTGAACAACAGTAGTGAACAACAGTAGTAAACAACAGTAGTGAACAATAGTAGTGAACAACAGTAGTGAACAACAGTAGTGAACAATAGTAGTGAACAACAGTAGTGAACAACAGTAGTGAACAACAGTAGTGAACAACAGTAGTGAACAACAGTAGTGAACAACAGTAGTGAACAATAGTAGTGAACAATAGTAGTAGTGAACAATAGTAGTGAACAACAGTAGTGAACAATAGTAGTAAACAACAGTAGTGAACAACAGTAGTGAACAGCAGTAGTGAACAACAGTAGTAAACAACACTAGTAAACAACAGTAGTGAACAATAATAGTGAACAACAGTAGTGAACAACAGTAGTGAACAATAGTAGTGAACAATAGTAGTGAACAACAGTAGTGAACAACAGTAGTGAACAACAGTAGTGAACAACAGTAGTGAACAACAGTAGTGAACAACAGTAGTGAACAATAGTAGTGAACAATAGTAGTGAACAATAGTAGTAAACAACAGTAGTAAACAACAGTAGTGAACAATAGTAGTGAACAATAGTAGTGAACAATAGTAGTAAACAACAGTAGTAAACAACAGTAGTGAACAACAGTAGTGAACAATAGTAGTGAACAATAGTAGTGAACAACAGTAGTGAACAACAGTAGTGAACAATAGTAGTGAACAACAGTAGTGAACAATAGTAGTGAACAATAGTAGTGAACAACAGTAGTAAACAACAGTAGTAAACAACAGTAGTGAACAATAGTAGTGAACAATAGTAGTAAACAACAGTAGTAAACAACAGTAGTAAACAACAGTAGTGAACAACAGTAGTGAACAACAGTAGTGAAAAGAGTAGTGAACAACAGTAGTGAACAATAGTAGTGAACAATAGTAGTGAACAACAGTAGTAAACAATAGTAGTGAACAATAGTAGTGAACAACAGTAGTAAACAACAGTAGTAAACAACAGTAGTGAACAACAGTAGTGAAAAGGAGTAGTGAACAATAGAAGGAAGTAGTGAACAATAGTAGTGAACAATAGTAGTGAACAATAGTAGTAAACAAAAGTAGAAAACAATAGTAGTGAACAATAGTAGTGAACAACAGTAGTGAACAATAGTAGTGAACAATAGTAGTGAACAACAGTAGTGAACAACAGTAGTGAACAATAGTAGTGAACAATAGTAGTGAACAACAGTAGTGAACAACAGTAGTAAACAACAGTAGTGAACAACAGTAGTGAACAATAGTAGTGAACAACAGTAGTGAACAACAGTAGTGAACAACAGTAGTGAACAATAGTAGTGAACAACAGTAGTGAACAACAGTAGTGAACAACAGTAGTGAACAACAGTAGTGAACAATAGTAGTGAACAATAGTAGTAAACAAAAGTAGTGAACAATAGTAGTGAACAATAGTAGTGAACAACAGTAGTAAACAACAGTAGTGAACAACAGTA
The DNA here is from genome assembly GCF_029220125.1 of Pseudoliparis swirei. Taxonomy (NCBI): domain Eukaryota; kingdom Metazoa; phylum Chordata; class Actinopteri; order Perciformes; family Liparidae; genus Pseudoliparis; species Pseudoliparis swirei. The sequence goes on from NW_026613263.1 coordinate 706,722, forward strand.
GTGAACAACAGTAGTGAACAATAGTAGTAAACAACAGTAGTGAACAACAGTAGTGAACAACAGTAGTAAACAACAGTAGTGAACAACAGTAGTGAACAATAGTAGTGAACAACAGTAGTGAACAATAGTAGTGAACAACAGTAGTAAACAACAGTAGTGAACAATAGTAGTGAACAATAGTAGTGAACCACAGTAGTGAACAACACTAGTAAACAACAGTAGTGAACAACAGTAGTGAACAACAGTAGTGAACAACAGTAGTGAACAACAGTAGTAAACAACAGTAGTGAACAACAGTAGTGAACAACAGTAGTGAACAACAGTAGTGAACAACAGTAGTGAACAATAGTAGTGAACAATAGTAGTGAACAACAGTAGTGAACAATAGTAGTGAACAATAGTAGTGAACAATAGTAGTGAACAATAGTAGTGAACAAAAGTAGTGAACAATAGTAGTGAACAACAGTAGTGAACAACAGTAGTGAACAATAGTAGTGAACAACAGTAGTGAACAACAGTAGTGAACAATAGTAGTGAACAACAGTAGTAAACAACAGAACAAAGTAGTGAACAACAGTAGTGAACAATAGTAGAAAAAACAGTAGTGAACAACAGTACTGAACAATAGTAGTGAACAGCAGTAGTGAACAACAGTAGTGAACAATAGTAGTGAACAATAGTAGTAAACAACAGTAGTGAACAATAGTAGTGAACAACAGTAGTAAACAACAGTAGTGAACAACAGTAGTGAACAACAGTAGTGAACAATAGTAGTGAACAATAGTAGTAAACAACAGTAGTGAACAACAGTAGTGAACAATAGTAGTGAACAACAGTAGTGAACAACAGTAGTAAACAACAGTAGTGAACAACAGTAGTGAACAATAGTAGAAACAACAGTAGTGAACAACAGTAGTAAACAACAGTAGTGAACAACAGTAGTGAACAACAGTAGTAAACAACAGTAGTGAACAATAGTAGTGAACAATAGTAGTAAACAACAGTAGTGAACAACAGTAGTGAACAATAGTAGTGAACAACAGTAGTAAACAACAGTAGTGAACAACAGTAGTGAACAATAGTAGTAAACAGCCGTAGTGAACAATAGTAGTGAACAACAGTAGTGAACAACAGTAGTGAACAACAGTAGTGAACAACAGTAGTGAACAATAGTAGTAAACAACAGTAGTGAACAACAGTAGTGAACAATAGTAGTGAACAATAGTAGTAAACAAAAGTAGAAAACAACAGTAGTGAACAATACTAGTGAACAATAGTAGTGAACAACAGTAGTGAACAATAGTAGTGAACAATAGTAGTGAACAACAGTAGTGAACAACAGTAGTGAACAATAGTAGTAAACAACAGTAGTAAACAACAGTAGTAAACAACAGTAGTGAACAACAGTAGTGAACAATAGTAGTGAACAATAGTAGTGAACAACAGTAGTGAACAATAGTAGTGAACAATAGTAGTGAACAATAGTAGTGAACAACAGTAGTGAACAACAGTGAACAACAGTAGTGAACAACAGTAGTGAACAATAGTAGTGAACAATAGTAGTGAACAACAGTAGTAAACAACAGTAGTGAACAATAGTAGTGAACAATAGTAGTGAACAACAGTAGTGAACAACAGTAGTGAACAATAGTAGTGAACAATAGTAGTGAACAACAGTAGTAAACAACAGTAACAACAGTAGTTAACAACAGTAGTGAACAACAGTAGTGAACAATAGTAGTAAACAACAGTAGTGAACAATAGTAGTGAACAACAGTAGTAAACAACAGTAGTGAACAATAGTAGTGAACAATAGTAGTGAACAACAGTAGTGAACAATAGTAGTAAACAACAGTAGTGAACAATAGTAGTGAACAACAGTAGTAAACAACAGTAGTGAACAATAGAACAACAGTAGTGAACAACAGTAGTGAACAACAGTAGTGAACAACAGTAGAAAACAATAGTAGTGAACAATAGTAGTAAACAACAGTAGTGAACAACAGTAGTGAACAACAGTAGTGAACAACAGTAGTGAACAATAGTAGAAACAACAGTAGTGAACAACAGTGAACACTAGTAAACAACAGTAGTAAACAACAGTGGTGAACAACAGTAGTTAACAATAGTAGTAAACAACAGTAGTGAACAACAGTAGTGAACAACAGCAGTGAACAATAGTAGTGAACAATAGTAGTAAACAACAGTAGTGAACAACAGTAGTAAACAACAGTAGTGAACAACAGTAGTGAACAATAGTAGTGAACAATAGTAGTGAACAGCAGTAGTGAACAACAGTACTGAACAATAGTAGTGAACAACAGTAGTGAACAACAGTAGTGAACAACAGTAGTGAACAATAGTAGTAAACAACAGTAGTGAACAATAGTAGTGAACAATAGTAGTGAACAACAGTAGTGAACAACAGTAGTGAACAACAGTAGTGAACAATAGTAGTGAACAACAGTAGTGAACAACAGTAGTGAACAATAGTAGTGAACAACAGTAGTGAACAACAGTAGTGAACAACAGTAGTGAACAACAGGAGTGAACAACACTAGTGAACAACAGTGGTGAACAATAGTAGTGAACAACACTAGTAAACAACAGTAGTAAACAACAGTGGTGAACAACAGTAGTTAACAATAGTAGTAAACAACAGTAGTGAACAACAGTAGTGAACAATAGTAGTGAACAACAGTAGTGAACAACAGTAGTGAACAATAGTAGTGAACAACAGTAGTGAACAACAGTAGTGAACAACAGTAGTGAACAATAGTAGTGAACAACAGTAGTGAACAACAGTAGTGAACAACAGTAGTGAACAACAGTAGTGAACAATAGTAGTGAACAACAGTAGTAAACAACAGTAGTGAACAACAGTAGTAAACAACAGTAGTGAACAACAGTAGTGAACAATAGTAGTAAACAACAGTAGTGAACAACAGTAGTGAACAACAGTAGTGAACAACAGTAGTGAACAATAGTAGTGAACAATAGTAGTGAACAACAGTAGTGAACAACAGTAGTGAACAATAGTAGTGAACAGCAGTAGTGAACAGTAGTGAACAACAGTACTGAACAATAGTAGTGAACAACAGTAGTGAACAACAGTAGTGAACAACAGTAGTGAACAATAGTAGAAAAAACAGTAGTGAACAACAGTAGTGAACAACAGTAGTGAACAACAGTAGTGAACAACAGTAGTGAACAACAGTAGTGAACAACAGTAGTGAACAACAGTAGTGAACGATAGTAGTAAACAACAGTAGTGAACAACAGTAGTGAACAACAGTAGTAAACAACAGTAGTGAACAATAGTAGTGAACAATAGTAGTGAACAACAGTAGTAAACAACAGTAGTAAACAACAGTAGTGAACAATAGTAGTGAACAACAGTAGTGAACAACAGTAGTGAACAATAGTAGTGAACAATAGTAGTGAACAACAGTAGTGAACAACAGTAGTGAACAACAGTAGTGAACAACAGTAGTGAACAACAGTAGTGAACAATAGTAGTGAACAACAGTAGTGAACAACAGTAGTAAACAACAGTAGTGAACAATAGTAGTGAACAACAGTAGTAAACAACAGTAGTGAACAATAGTAGTGAACAACAGTAGTGAACAACAGTAGTGAACGATAGTAGTAAACAACAGTAGTGAACAACAGTAGTGAACAACAGTAGTAAACAACAGTAGTGAACAACAGTAGTGAACAACAGTAGTAAACAACAGTAGTGAACAACAGTAGTGAACAATAGTAGTAAACAACAGTAGTGAACAATAGTAGTGAACAATAGTAGTAAACAATAGTAGTGAACAACAGTAGTAAACAACAGTAGTAAACAACAGTAGTGAACAACAGTAGTGAAAAGGAGTAGTGAACAATAGCAGTGAACAACAGTAGTAAACAATAGTAGTGAACAACAGTAGTGAACAACAGTAGTGAACAATAGTAGAAAAAACAGTAGTGAACAACAGTAGTGAACAACAGTAGTGAACGATAGTAGTAAACAACAGTAGTGAACAACAGTAGTGAACAACAGTAGTAAACAACAGTAGTGAACAACAGTAGTGAACAATAGTAGTAAACAACAGTAGTGAACAATAGTAGTGAACAACAGTAGTGAACAACAGTAGTAAACAACAGTAGTGAACAATAGTAGTGAACAACAGTAGTGAACAACAGTAGTGAACAACAGTAGTGAACAACAGTAGTGAACAATAGTAGTGAACAACAGTAGTGAACAACAGTAGTGAACAACAGTAGTGAACAACAGTAGTGAACAACACTAGTAAACAACAGTAGTGAACAATAGTAGTGAACAGCAGTAGTGAATAACAGTAGTAAACAACAGTAGTGAACAATAGTAGTGAACAATAGTAGTGAACAACAGTAGTGAACAATAGTAGTGAACAACACTAGTAAACAACAGTAGTGAACAATAGTAGTGAACAATAGTAGTGAACAACAGTAGTGAACAATAGTAGTAAACAACAGTAGTGAACAACAGTAGTGAACAACAGTAGTGAACAACAGTAGTGAACAACAGTAGTGAACAATAGTAGAAACAACAGTAGTGAACAACAGTAGTGAACAACAGTAGTGAACAACAGTAGTGAACAACAGTAGTGAACAATAGTAGTGAACAACAGTAGTGAACAACAGTAGTGAACAACAGTAGTGAACAACAGTAGTAAACAACAGTAGTGAACAACAGTAGTGAACAATAGTAGTAAACAATAGTAGTGAACAACAGTAGTGAACAACAGTAGTGAACAATAGTAGTGAACAATAGTAGTGAACAACAGTAGTAAACAACAGTAGTGAACAACAGTAGTGAACAACAGTAGTGAACAACAGTAGTGAACAATAGTAGTGAACAACAGTAGTGAACAATAGTAGTGAACAACAGTAGTGAACAATAGTAGTGAACAATAGTAGTGAACAACAGTAGTGAACAATAGTGAACAACAGTAGTGAACAACAGTAGTGAACAACAGTAGTAAACAGTAGTAAACAACAGTAGTGAACAACAGTAGTGAACAACAGTAGTAAACAACAGTAGTGAACAACAGTAGTGAACAACAGTAGTAAACAACAGTAGTGAACAACAGTAGTGAACAACAGTAGTGAACAACAGTAGTGAACAACAGTAGTAAACAACAGTGGTGAACAACAAAAGTAGTAAACAACAGTAAAGAACAATAGTAGTGAACAACAGTAGTGAACAATAGTAGTGAACAATAGTAGTGAACAACAGTACTGAACAATAGTAGTGAACAATAGTAGAAAACAACAGTAGTGAACAATAATAGTGAACAATAGTAGAGAACAACAGTAGTGAACAATAGTAGAAAAAACAGTAGTGAACAACAGTAGTGAACAACAGTAGTAAACAACAGTAGTGAACAACAGTAGTGAACAACAGTAGTGAACAACAGTAGTGAACAACAGTAGTGAACAACAGTAGTGAACAATAATAGTGAACAATAGTAGAGAACAACAGTAGTGAACAATAGTAGTGGATAACAGGAGTGAACAACACTAGTGAACAACAGTGGTGAACAATAGTAGTGAACAACACTAGTGAACAACAGTAGTGAACAACAGTAGTGAACAATAGTAGTGAACAGCAGTAGTGAACAACAAACAGTAGTGAACAACAGTAGTGAACAACAGTAGTGAACAACAGTAGTGAACAATAATAGAAAAAACAGTAGTGAACAACAGTAGTGAACAACAGTAGTGAACAATAGTAGTGAACAACAGTAGTGAACAACAGTAGTGAACAACAGTAGTGAACAATAGTAGTGAACAACAGTAGTGAACAACAGTAGTGAACAATAGTAGAAAAAACAGTAGTGAATAGTGAACAACAGTAGTGAACAACAGTAGTGAACAACAGTAGTGAACAATAGTAGTGAACAGCAGTAGTGAACAACAGTACTGAACAATAGTAGTGAACAGCAGTAGTGAACAACAGTAGTGAACAACAGTAGTGAACAATAGTAGTGAACAATAGTAGTAAACAACAGTAGTGAACAACAGTAGTGAACAATAGTAGTGAACAATAGTAGTGAACCACAGTAGTGAACAACACTAGTAAACAACAGTAGTGAACAACAGTACTGAACAATAGTAGTGAACAACAGTAGTAAACAACAGTGGTGAACAACAGTAGTGAACAACACTAGTAAACAACAGTAGTGAACAACAGTAGTGAACAACAGTAGTGAACAACAGTAGTGAACGATAGTAGTAAACAACAGTAGAACAACAGTAGTGAACAACAGTAGTGAACAATAGTGAACAACAGTAGTGAACAACAGTAGTGAACAATAGTAGTAAACAACAGTAGTGAACAACAGTAGTGAACAGCAGTAGTGAACAACAGTAGTAAACAACAGCAGTAGTGAACAATAGTAGTGAACAACAGTAGTGAACAACAGTAGTGAACAATAGTAGTGAACAATAGTAGTGAACAGCAGTAGTGAACAACAGTACTGAACAATAGTAGTGAACAACAGTAGTGAACAACAGTAGTGAACAATAGTAGTGAACAATAGTAGTGAACAACACTAGTAAACAACAGTAGTGAACAACAGTAGTGAACAGCAGTAGTGAACAACAGTAGTAAACAATAGAACAGTAGTGAACAATAGTAGTGAACAACAGTAGTGAACAACAACAGTAGTGAACAACAAGTGAACAACAGTAGTAAACAACAGTAGTGAACAACAGTAGTGAACAACAACAGTAGTGAACAACAGTAGTGAACAACAACAGTAGTGAACAACAGTAGAACAACAGTAGTGAACAACAGTAGTGAACAACAGAACAATAGTAGTAAACAACAGTAGTAAACAACAGTACTGAACAATAGTAGTGAACAACAGTAGTGAACATCAGTAGTGAACAACAGTAGTGAACAATAGTATAAAAAACAGTAGTGAACAACAGTAGTGAACAACAGTAGTGAACAACAGAGAACAACAGTAGTGAACAACAGTAGTGAACAACAATAGTAGTAAACAACAGTAGTGAACAACAGTAGTGAACAACAGTAGTGAACAATAGTAGTGAACAGCAGTAGTGAACAACAGTACTGAACAATAGTAGTGAACAACATAGTAAACAAACAGTAAACAATAGTAGTGAACAACAGTAGTGAACAACAGTAGTGAACAGCAGTAGTGAACAACAGTAGTAGTGAACAACAGTAGTGAACAACAGTAGTGAACAACAGTAGTGAACAACAGTAGTGAACAACAGTAGTAGTGAACAACAGTAGTGAACAACAGTAGAACAACAGTAGTGAACAACAGTAGTGAACAACAGTAGTGAACAACAGTAGTGAACAATAGTAGAAACAACAGTAGTGAACAACAGTAGTGAACAACAGTAGTAAACAACAGTAGTGAACAATAGTAGTAAACAACAGTAGTGAACAACAGTAGTGAACAACAGTAGTAAACAACAGTAGTGAACAACAGTAGTGAACAATAGTAGAAACAACAGTAGTGAACAACAGTAGTGAACAACAGTAGTGAACAATAGTAGAAACAACAGTAGTGAACAATAGTAGTAGTGAACAACAGTAGTGAACAATAGTAGAAAAAACAGTAGTGAACAACAGTAGTGAACAACAGTAGTGAACAACAGTAGTGAACAACAGTAGTGAACAACAGTAGTGAACGCTAGTAGTAAACAACAGTAGTGAACAACAGTAGTGAACAACAGTAGTGAACAACAGTAGAACAACAGTAGTGAACAACAGTAGCATAGTAGTGAACAACAGTAACAACAGTAGTGAACAACAGTAGTGAACAACAGTAGTAAACAACAGTAGTGAACAACAGTAGTGAACAATAGTGAACAATAGTAGTGAACCACAGTAGTGAACAACAGTAGTAAACAACAGTAGTGAACAACAGTAGTGAACAATAGTGAACAACAGTAGTAAACAATAGTAAACAACAGTAGTGAACAACAGTAGTGAACAACAACAGTAGTGAACAACAGTAGTGAACAATAGTGAACAACAGTAGTAAACAACAGTAGTGAACAATAGTAGTGAACAACAGAGAACAACAGTAGTGAACAACAGTGGTGAACAATAGTAGTGAACAACACTAGTAAACAACAGTAGTGAACAATAGTAGTGAACAACAGTAGTGAACAACAGTAGTGAACAACAGTAGTGAACAACAGCAGTAAACAACAGTGGTGAACAATAGTAGTGAACAACACTAGTAAACAACAGTAGTGAACAACAGTGAACAGTAGTAACAACAGTAGTGAACAACAGTAGTGAACAATAGTGAACGAACAATAGTAGTAAACAACAGTAGTGAACAGTAGTGAACAATAGTAGTGAACAACATTATTGAAAAACATTAGTGAACAACAGTAATGAACAATAGTAGTGAACAACAGTAGTGAACAATAGTAGTAAACAACAGTAGTGAACAATAGTAGTGAACAACATTATTGAAAAACATTAGTGAACAACAGTAATGAACAATAGTAGTGAACAACAGTAGTTACCAATGAGCGGGGGGGGGGGGGGGTGTTGATGAATAACCAGGTTGCAGTAGACCAGTGAGACTCTGGAGACTCTGGAGACTCTTAAGACTCTGGAGACTCTGGAGACTCTGGAGACTGAAGACTCTGAAGACTCTGAAGACTCTGGAGACTGAAGACTCCGGAGACTCTTAAGACTCTGGAGACTCTGGAGACTCTGGAGACTGAAGACTCTGGAGACTCTGGAGACTCTGGAGACTCTTGAGACTCTGAATACTCTGGAGACTCTGGAGACTGAACACTCTGGAGACACATGCTGTCTCTTCGTGTGAAGGAACATGTTGCTCTAAAAGTGTTTTAAAGACTTCTCAATGCGCTCACCCTGGAAACCAAGCAGAGGGCCGAGCTGCAGGCCGGCGTCAGGGAGACGCTCGGTCTGCACACCGATGCAACAGATACAACGAGTTGAGATCGGTGTAATAACGTAGTAAAGTTCATTCACACGTCAGAACATCTCAACTCTTAGCAGGAGTTAGTGGACAGCGGTGACGAGAGCCGCCAGCTGCTGTGAGCAGCCGCGCCTCGGCGTCCTCTTTGTCTGGTGCAGACATCGGGCTGCGGAGCTGGTGTTCTGACCGGCGGAGCTGGTGTTCTGACCGGCTGGAGACGGGCGACCTCTTCGGAATAAACAATGCACGTCACGACAAACAGAAAAAACAACAAATGCCACTTACGTCATGTTCAGATATATTAACGTCAAATATACATAAGATTACAACGTTAAAGAGAATTCTTGGTCTCATCTCTGAAACCTTCCACATTCTGCCATGACAGTGACATGTGTTTCTCTCGCTCTTGAGGTTCCTTGGCCCCACCCCCATGACCTTCCATTCCGCCGTCCTCTCTTCAGCCCTTTGTCTCAGGCGCTCTTGGTAATCTCTTTCAGGAATACATAATAGACTAATGTTTTAGAAATAATATGTTCATACCAAAAATAAATGCAGAAATGTGTTCTAAATGAATAACACCTGCTTTGCGGGTCTTAGGTCTGTGGTGACATGTGTTGTGGTGGACTGAGAGGTTTTATGAGTCCACCCCGTGATGATGGAGGCGCTCGTCTTTCATCCGGTCGACTTTACAAGGGAGTTCAAAACAGGTAGTCCTCAAATTGCAATACAAAGCCAAAAAACTCCATATGCAGATTTCCCAGCAGGCCTTGTACGCTTCCACTCCTTCCAACCAAAATTACACCTTTATCCGCCCCACTCCCCCCTTCAACCCCCCTGCATGCTACTCCACCATTTCACTCTTATCTGCTTGCCTCATATCTTCAAATCCCTTTTTATTGGGATTTATCGAGGCTTTCATCACTTTCCATATAAAGGACGGGGAGTGTTTCCCCTCCTTTTAGCAATGTTGCCCATTTACGGTGGAGAATTGGCTCAATTTCCGATGTCTCTCCTTCTCTTTCCTGACATGCATTAAGCATGTCATTACGGGGCTTTCTCTGCCCCCATAGACCTGCAGCTCCCAGGACCAAGCAGCGGGGAGACAAAGGCCACCAGCTGCACCCACTTCTCCTCATCCATCTCTTCATCCCTCCCTCTATCTTCATCCCTCTTTTTCTCTTCATTCCATGGCCTGATGACATCCTGACGTTACGGATTGGTTTTGACTTGGCCGCCGGCCGAGACTCTGGTGACGGTGGCGTCTTGTTTTTCTTCTCATTTACATCCAAGCCTTTCATTTCATTTTTTTATGTGAGACGATACGTCAACAATATATGTGATTAGGCTCATTCAGCTGTTAGAGCGAGTGGTATTTAATGGCTCATAATATGGGGGTTTAATTGTTACGGCTCTGAATGGGTTACCAGACCTCCCAAGCTCTGTAATCACTGGGTTTGTCTGCTTGAACAGGTTTATATGTCAAGGACCTCAAATAGACGTGTCAAGCTCCGAGGATGTTTGAGGCAAAGCATTTCACTGAACCCCGAGAAGTCACAGATTACCCCTGGCCCTCCCCTCATGCAGCCTGGGCTCATTGCCAGAGTGTCAAACACTGCCGCCAGCGGCGTCTTGATACCAACGCACAAGGCACCCTTTGGCGTCTGTCGGAGGCGCACCGGGCCTTCAGCTCCCTCCTCTGGGGCTGGATGGACAGGGCTGTGACTCAGGGTGACGGCCTTTGTGTCTGCAGAATGTCAGATATGTCTCGAGAGAACACTACCAAGGACCTGCAGGATGACGTGTGCCTTGCATGTCCACCAGGAAGTCCCAAAACACTTACGTGTAGGGCCCTACTCCTAGAAGGCCTTCAGAGACCACTTGGGGCCTCGTGAAATGAATCATCCTGGAGAACTCTCAAAGATCCTCTTCATTGGTTACTGGAAGAATGTTGGAACCCCTGTAGGTCTCCGATCAGACTGAAGAGATCTAGTAGGTTGAATGATCTTAACCATACTGCCCTGAAACCCTTGGAGGGATCACAGTACCCTTCTCCTAGGATCATGTGTAATGCCCTGAAATACCTCATCTGGCCTTAGAGATCTAAGTCATCTCAAAGATCCCTCAGTGACAACTCTTCATACACCCATTGAGATCCTCTCCAAGGACCTCAAACGTGTGTAAATTCCTCCATGAACACTTTTCCATGATCATACCTTTAGGTCTTTAAAATCCTTATGAATCTGGCCCCCAAAACCTCTTCAAAAAACCTGGATCCCTTTAACAGCAAAGCCAATTTAAAAACTATAATTTCTAAAAAAAAGATCTGAAGGAAAAAGGGATTGAGGAAGCCGGGCGAGTGACAGCTTTACTCAGCCACAGTTTGACAACTTGATCATCATTCATCATCTGAGCAGGACTAAGCCCCGTTGTTAAACCCACCAGTCCACCACTGGACCGGCTTAGAGCTCAGAAAGAGAAATCCTCCCTTCATCACCACTCTGACCTGCCACATCCTCATGTATGAATATGTCACTTTGCAAATCCTAGGACGGGCTTTATAATCACCTTTAATCCTTAATCCCTAATGTGTCCCCTCCTGTAACCTGGATGACCTGCATGTTACAGAGGCTGAGGAGCTCAGTGTTAAAGTTTAAATGTTCTTAAGGAATCCACGTCCTCTGTGGGGCCTTCCTTTGTGGCCCCATGTCGGTCCTCAGCTCTGTGGCTGCTCGGTTACACTTACCTGTCATCTGACTTATGTATGTTTATTTCATGATAACTGCTTGATATTAGACCTTCATTATATTTAGCTGTGATTCCCCGTTGGACCTCGATGGTTTGAAGATTTAATAATTGAAAATTCAACGGACAGATTTATATCTGTCTTATTTTTCTTGTGACCTCATAGCGTAACCCAGTGAAGCAGTGATCCGTCCTCTCTCCATTAGAATAAGATAACATACCGAATGACCTCAAAGTGTTAACACCTAAAAACACTTGTTAGTTTTAGAGTGAGAACAAAATCATAATCTTAATTTTGCAAAATGTATTTCACAAAGTAATGTACATAACAAATGTTTCATGCAAGTAGACTCCAGATGGTACCCTGGGGTGTTTTACCCTGAAAAGGTTTGTTCTATTTCTTGGGAGTTGTTCCTGATCTCATGTGAGGTGGTACATATTGATATATAAATATTATTATTACTTTAAACACAAAACCTTCAACATATATGGAACAAGAAACAAAGTTGACTGAATTTCCATTTAATTTCCATTCAGGTGAAACGTGGAAACAACAGATGATAAACATGAACCCACTCAGCACGTCTGGAACAGGGAAGTGACCCTGACCGTCGTCATGGAGACCAACAGAGAGACTGAAGGACACGCAGAGCTTCAGCCTGTTGCTCAGGTGCTCGGACCCCGCCAACTCTCCAACCCTAACCCTCCAACCCTCCAACCCGCCAACCCTCCAACTCTCCAACCCTAACCCTCCAACCCTAACCCTCCAACCCTAACCCTCCAACCCTCCAACCCTAACCCTCCAACCCTCCAACCCTAACCCTCCAATCCTCCAACCCTCCAACCCTAACCCTCCAACCCTCCAACCCTAACCCTCCAACCCTCCAACCCTCCAACCTCCAACTCTCCAACCCTCCAACTCTCCAACCCTCCAACTCTCCAACCCTCCAACTCTCCAACCCTCCAACTCTCCAACCCTAACCCTCCAACCCTAACCCTCCAACCCTAACCCTCCAACTCTCCAACCCTCCAACCCTCCAACTCTACAAACCTCCAACCCGGTGGGCCGGAGAGAGAGAGAGAGAGAGGTGGGCCGGAGAGAGAGAGAGAGGTGGGCTGGAGAGAGAGAGAGAGAGAGATGGGCCGGAGAGAGAGAGAGAGAGAGAGGTGGGCCGGAGAGAAAGGTGGGCTGGAGAGAGAGAGAGAGAGATGGGCCGGAGAGAGAGAGAGCGAGAGGTGGGTCGGAGAGAGAGAGAGAGGTGGGCCGGAGAGAAGAGAGAGAGAGAGAGAGAGAGGTGGGCTGGAGAGAGAGAGAGAGAGAGAGGTGGGCCGGAGAGAGAGAGAGAGAGGTGGGCCAGAGAGAGAGAGAGAGAGAGAGAGAGAGGTGGGCCGGAGAGAGAGAGAGAGAGAGGTGGGCCGGAGAGAGAGAGAGAGAGGTGGGCCGGAGAGAGAGAGAGAGAGAGAGAGAGAGAGAGAGAGAGAGAGAGAGAGAGAGGTGGGCCGGAGAGAGAGAGAGAGAGAGGAGAGAGAGAGAGAGGTGGGCCGGAGAGAGAGAGAGAGAGAGAGGTGGGTCGGAGAGAGAGAGAGAGAGAGGTGGGCCGGAGAGAAAGAGAGAGAGAGGCCCAACCAGAGGCTGCTCTACATGAGAGAGCGTCTCTTGGCGCTCGTCTCAGTGTAATTGGTTGAATGCTGCCTGTGATCTTGTTTGCTCATTAACAGAAGCGGCTGGCAGCGCAGCACCTTTGATCGGCCATATGGACGCACTCGCTGCTCATTGGTGGAGAGAGGAACACACCAGTCACCTCAATACGGGCCGATGGCAGCGGAGAGGTGTGTGTGTGTGTGTGTGTGTGTGTGTGTGTGCTGGTTCTCATCCTTGTGCAGCCCTGTGTGTGTCCATGAGTGTGTGTTTCCCACTGCATGTATCTGCTGCACATGTGTGTGTGTGTGTATCTTTCTTGGACCTTGGGTGTGTGTGTGTGTGTGTGTACATGCCATGTGTGTGTGTGTGTGTACATGCCGTGTGTGTGTGTGTACATGCCATGTGTGTGTGTGTGTACATGCCGTGTGTGTGTGTGTGTACATGCCGTGTGTGTGTGTGTGTGTACATGCCGTGTGTGTGTGTACATGCTGTGTGTGTGTGTGTACATGCCGTGTGTGTGTGTGTGTACATGCCGTGTGTGTGTGTGTGTGTACATGCTGTGTGTGTGTGTGTGTGTACATGCCGTGTGTGTGTGTGTGTACATGCTGTGTGTGTGTGTGTACATGCCGTGTGTGTGTGTGTGTGTACATGCCGTGTGTGTGTGTGTGTGTGTGTACATGCCGTGTGTGTGTGTACATGCTGTGTGTGTGTGTACATGCCGTGTGTGTGTACATGCCGTGTGTGTGTGTGTGTGTGTGTGTGTGTGTGTACATGCCGTGTGTGTTTGTGTGTGTGTGGAGGGATCAGGTGGCGGCTATCACTCCTACCTTGCGCCTTCCATTGATTAATGTCTCCTCTGATTGGTTGTGATTCCTGATACATGAAACATGATCTGGGGATCAGATACCAATCAGCTGGGGGGGGTTGACTTCCTGCCCCGACTCAGATTGGAGGAAGCAAGATGGAGTCGCTGCTCTGGACACGGATTCATACTTTAAGGTCCTCATGCGGTCGGAGGAAGAGACGCAGAGTCCCGTGTCACGGAACTAAAACATCATCACCGATCACGTTTATTGATCTCCATGCTGAGTGTTAGTGAACTAAACCAACGAGGGCCAATCGGAACGCACGCTTTACCCCGTTAGCCAACCTCTGGTTCTCCTCCTCCTCCTCCCTCCTCCTCCCTCCCCCTCCTCCTCCCTCCTCCTCCCTCCCTCCTCCCTCCTCCCTCCTCCCTCCTCCTCCTCCTCCTTCTCCCTCCCTCCTCCTCTTCCTCCCTCCGCCTCCTCCCTCCTCCTCCCCCCCCCCTCCTCCTCCTCCTTCCTCCTCCTCCTCCTCCTCTTCTTCCACCTCATCCTCCTCCTCCTCCTCCTCCACCTCCTCCTCCCTCCTCCTCTTCCTCCCTCCGCCTCCTCCCTCCTCCTCCCTCCCCCTCCCTCCCCCTCCTCCTCCTCCTCATCAATGTTCCGCTATTGACACTAAAGACTTCACATCAAATGAGCTTGAAATCCATTTTCACACTTTTGCCCATTTCGCAGCTTTGTTGTTTTTTGCCTGTATTTCCTTTGCGGCGAGGGAGGAGGAGGAGGGGAGGAAGAGAGGAGGAGGGGAGAGGAGAGAAGGAGGGCAGGAGGGGAGGAGGAGGGGAGAGGAGAGAAGGAGGGGAGGAGGAGAGGAGGAGGAGGGGAGGAAGAGAGGAGGAGGAGAGGAGGAGAGAAGGAGGGGAGGAGGGGAGGAGGAGAGAAGGAGGGGAGGAGGAGAGGAGGAGAGGAGGAGGAGCCCTGTGGCCCCTGGTGCCGTGTTGCGCTGAAGACGCCGAGTCCCGTGTCACGGAACTAAAACATCATCACCGCCTGGCACTCGCTATTAAATCAACCTGCTGCCGTCAATCAGAATGAAGTTGAGGCGCAGCGGCGTCTTAAAGGAGCGGCGCCTCTGACGGACGCCACTTCATTTCAAAGCTCTTTATTCAAATCAGGGCCGAGGAAGAAGTGCGACTCTTATCCTCCAGCCAGGGGGAGGGGCTTGTCATTTAAATAAAGACGCCGGACACTTCCCGTGTGCCGGAACATGAGAGGCGCTGAGTCACAGGGAGGGGAAGTCAAACACACCCACGTGTGTGAGTGTTGAATACGTGTTGAATACGTGTCTTATTCATCTAAACATGTGTAGCAGCCTGTGTGTATTAGCCTGTGTGTATTAGCCTGCGTGTATTAGCCTGTGTGTATTAGCCTGTGTGTGGCAGCCTGCGTGTATTAGCCTGCGTGTAGCAACCTGCGTGTATTAGCCTGCGTGTAGCAACCTGCGTGTAGCAGCAGCCTGTGTGTAGCAGCCTGTGTGTAGCAACCTGTGTGTAGCAGCCTGTGTGTAGCAGCCTGTGTGTAGTAGCCTGTGTGTAGCAGCCTGTGTGTAGTAGCCTGTGTGTAGCAGCAACCTGTGTGTAGTAGCCTGTGTGTAGTAGTAGCCTGTGTGTAGCAGCCTGTGTGTAGCAGCCTGTGTGTAGCAGCCTGTGTGTTGCAGCCTGTCTGTAGTAGCCTGTGTGTAGTAGCCTGTGTGTAGCAGCCTGTGTGTAGTAGCCTGTGTGTTGCAGCCTGTGTGTAGTAGCCTGTGTGTAGTAGCCTGTGTGTAGTAGCCTGTGTGTTGCAGCCTGTGTGTAGCAGCCTGTGTGTAGCAGCCTGTGTGTAGCAGCCTGTGTTAAACTCTTCTACTCCTCCTAGTGAGCGCCTCTGACTCAAGGCCGTTGACGCTGATGGCCAACGCTCTGCTCTCAGCTATTGTCCCTGTGAATCAGCCGCTCTCCATTCTTATTACCTGCAGTAAGTGGCAGCATCTCAGCACTCAGCCGCTCTCCTGCAGCCTCTTTGTTCTACGGAGGACTCCGGCCATTGTTCTATTATACTGTGTCCTCACAGCATAAATCATAAGGTGCTTCCTCTGAGCGGGGTAGGAGCAGCAGGGAGCGTCTTAAAGCTTCTGTGGCTGACAGACAGCAGGCATTGTTACCTGATTTACACAAAGGTGGGTTTTCATGTTTTCTGTGTATCGAGTTTATTCTTCTCTCTCCTCTGACTGCTGGAGAACGAGGTGAAGCTCGTTGAGTTGGCCGAGTCGTGTGGAAGGAAAGGCTGATGTGTCCTCACACCTGCATACCAAGAGTTCCGAGATGTCTCTCAGAGCGATGCTGGGAGCTGATGGGACACTCCGGGCCTGTGGGCAAACACCCTGGGGAAACCTGAAGTAATGACCAAAATATTTGTGGACATGTTAATTAAATGTCAAAGCACAATGGTGAATGAGCTGCTGGTGCACTTCCACAGCGAGGTGGAGTAATCAGATTCTTTTGAGTCGCCTCTTTTCTTGCCGCCACTGTCTTCTCTATTTTTTTCCCTCCAGAGGAAATAACAGTGCCAGCCGAGCTGCAGAGATTCATCACTGACACGGAAAACAATGAAATCTGTGGCTCAGAGACTATTTTTTATCTAAATAAACACTTAAATACATTTAACTGACCAGGAGGGGAGTAAGCAGTGGCGTCCAATAAACCAAGATAAAGCACTGCAGCGGCGCTTTGATCTGAGCGTCTCGGAAACCCCAAACAAAATGGACTCTTCTATAAATCATGATAACGCTGTGACTGCAGGGAGAGAAGAAGAGGGAGAAGAGGAAGGGGGCGTTATGCGAATGCAATAAGAAATAAAAAAGTAGGCCGTTTAAAAAAAGTGAACTTCATTGTCATGACATGGGGGGGGGGGGGACTCTCTAGGCAGAAGTGGTGTGCAGAGATCGGTCTGTCTTTGGCACGCTGCCAACTACCTGTCAAAGCTGACCGAAGAGCTTCAGAGGGGTGGAACTCCTGAGCAGTGTCTGGGCCATAAGGGAGAGCCGAGGGCCCCGAGGGGCCCGTCGGTACAGACTCCTGCTGGACACGGGGGTGAGGCAGGAAACCTGTCTGTGGTCCAATAAACGGCATCAACATCAACCTGGTTACAGCTGCGTGTAACAAGACACAGAAAGTAAAGGGTCTTAAAAGGTTCTTTATAGGCTTTGTGGTTCTACGAAGAACCATCACCTACTGGAGAACCATCACCTACTGGAGAACCATCATCTACTGTAGAACCATCACCTACTGTAGAACCATCACCTACTGTAGAACCATCACCTACTGTAGAACCATCATCTACTGGCGAACCATCATCTACTGTAGAACCATCACCTACTGTAGAACCATCTCCTACTGGAGAACCATCTCCTACAGGAGAACCATCATCTACTGGCGAACCATCATCTACTGGCGAACCATCATCTACTGTAGAACCATCACCTACTGTAGAACCATCACCTACTGTAGAACCATCACCTACTGTAGAACCATCATCTACTGTAGAACCATCATCGACTGTAGAACCATCATCTACTGTAGAACCATCACCTACTGTAGAACCATCACCTATTGTAGAACCATCTCCTACTGGAGAACCATCTCCTACTGGAGAACCATCATCTACTGGCGAACCATCATCTACTGGCGAACCATCACCTACTGGAGAACCATCACCTACTGTAGAACCAGCATTGACTGTGTTACGACCTCAGACACTTAGGAAGTAGGACCCAATTGCACGACCCGGGAGACAGAGATAAAGTATTTGTAAGTACTTTATTTTTCGGTTCTGCAGTGAACAAAATGAAAGCGCTCACGTAGTGAGGGATCAAAAACTTTTCAAGAGCATAACATAACCCGACCTGATCATGGCAAAAGACCAGACGAACTGACAAGGAACACTGGGAGACAGGGGAATTTAAGCACATGGTAACAAGACACAGGTGGGACCAATCAGGGCGGGGCTGACACTGATGAGCATAGGAGACAGGTGTGATGACAGGTGAAAACAATCAGGAAGCCTGGAATGAGAGAAAGCGAACATAAATGACATGAACCTCTCTAGCATATCTGTCGGTGCACAACAGTACCCCTCTACGGCCATCTCCTGATGCCCCAGCCTGATTGTAAAAGTCGTGGATAAGAGTCTTGTCTCACGATAAATGAAGCAGCTATCCAGCTTCTAGCCTCAGGACCGTAACCCTTCCAGTCTACCAGGAATTGCTTGCCCTCCCTATTACGGACCTCCAGTAGCTTACGGACCTTGTAAACGCTACCCCTTCAAAGAACTGGGCGGTGGAGGGGCTTGGAGGCGGAACAAGTGTGCTCTCACACGGCTTGAGTCTTACTAACGTGAAACGTTGGGTGCACTCTC
Organism: Pseudoliparis swirei; assembly: GCF_029220125.1. Taxonomy (NCBI): domain Eukaryota; kingdom Metazoa; phylum Chordata; class Actinopteri; order Perciformes; family Liparidae; genus Pseudoliparis; species Pseudoliparis swirei. The sequence continues at coordinate 725,339 of NW_026613263.1, forward strand.
AAGGTCCTGGGGAGTTGCAAGTACGACGCCGGGTTGATGACTCTGGACACTGGAAACGGACCCACAAATCTCGGAGCCAGTTTCTTTGAGGCGACATGGAGTGGTAAGTCTTTGGTAGAGAGCCAAACCTTTGGCCTGGACTGTAGGAGGGAGCGACCCTGCGATGAACGTCTGCAACAGCCTTCATCCGAGCTGAACTCGGAGAAGAGACTGGCTGACACCAGCCCAAACTCTCGACAACGCCTGATCATGGCATGTGCCGATGGAACCATCACCTCTTCCTCGTTGTTAGGGAAAAGTGGAGGCTGGAAACCATTGACACAATGGAATGGAGAGAGACCTGTGCCACGTAGGAAGGGTATTGTGGGCAACCTCGACCCATGTGAGGTGGTCACTCCAGGTGGTCTGGTTCGGGAGACGAGACAACGAAGCGTAGTCTCTAGTTCTTGGTTCAGACGCCCGACTGTCCATTTGACTGAGGGTGATATCCTGATGACAGGCTGACGGTGGCACCTATGAGTCGACAAAACTCTTTCCAGAAGGCGGAAATGAATTGTGGACCCTGTCGAAACAATGTCATTAGGAATCCATGGATCCTGAACACGTGATTCATCATGACCTCTGCGGTGTCTTTGTCAGAGGGAAGATTGGTCAATGGGATGAAGTGTGACATCTTTGAAAATCGATCGAGCACTGATAGAAACGTAGTCTTGCCTCTGGATGAGGAAATCCTGTCACAAAATCCATCGAAATGTGTGACCAAGGACGATGGGGAATCGCAGCTGCTGGAGCAAGCCCATCTTAACTTGAGATGAGGTCTTATTACACGCACACACCGACAAGCCGCTACATACTCGCCACATTTTTCTTCATGGATGGCCACCAGAAACGTTGTTGAATCCTGAACATTGTTCTTGCTACTCCCGGATGGCACGAAGCACAGATGAGTGAGCCCAGTGGATGACCTTGGAGTGAAGAGCCTCAGGAACAAACAGCAGATTGTTGGGACACTCGCTAGGCGCTGGATTCATGACATTTGCCTCTTTAACGTCTGACTCACTTGCCAGGAAAAGGCTCCGATCACCCGGTTAAGTGGAAGGATGGTCTTGGGCTCTACCGCAAGTGGTTCGGGATCGTAAAGACGAGACAAAGCATCGGGTTTTTGATTCTGCGACCCGGGACGAAAAGAGAGTGTGAAGTTGAATCTACTAAAGAAAAGTGTCCACCTGGCCTGACGGGAGTTGAGACGCTTAGCCTTTCTTATATATTCTAGATTCTTGTGATCTGTCCAGACTAAAAACGGTTGCTCTGCACCTAGCCAGTGTCTCCATTCCTCGAGGGCAGCTTTTACAGCTAACAATTCCTTGTTTCCCACGCCATAATTCCGCTCTGCCGTTGTCAACTTCCAGCGACAGGTAAGCACAGGGATGCACTCTGTTGTCTTCTGCAGAACGTTGAGACAGTACTCCTCCAATTCCCTCATTGGAAGCATCCACCTCGACCATAAACTGGCGCTGGGGATCTGGAATGGTGAGTATGGGAGCTGATGTGAATCTATCTCTGAGAAGTTTGAAAGCAAGATCCGCCTGGGGGGTCCACTTGAAGGGAACCTTAGGAGAAGTCAGAACATGCAGAGGAGCAGCAACAGAACTGAAATTCCTAATAAACTTACCATAGAAGTTAGCAAATCCTAGGAACTGCTGAACCTTTTCCTGGAGTCTGGTGTGGGCCACTGGGATACTGCACTGACTTTCGCAGGATCCATTTGGATATGATTAGGTGAGACTATGTATCCTAAGAAAGACACCTCTTCTGTGTGGAACTAGCACTTGTCTGCCTTGACATATAGCTGATTATCCAGTAGTTTCTGCAAAACTTGCTGGACATGGTTAACATGAGATTTAGCGTCTGGGGAGAAAATCAGTATGTCATCCAGATACACAAACACTGAAATATTCAAGAATTCCCACAAAACCTCATTCACAAAAGCTTGAAAACAGCGGTGCATTGCACAGTCCAAAAGGCATTACCAAGTACTCATAGTGACCATTCTGAGTGTTGAATCAGTCTTCCACTCATCCCTTGTTTTATTCTAACCAAGTGATATGCATTTCTTAAATCCAACTTGGTGAATATCTTGGCCGTTGAAGCAGTTCAAAAGCAGATGACATGAGTGGCAGAGGATAGCGGTTCTTCACCGTAATGTCATTTAGTGGACTGTAGTCTATGCAAGGTCTCAGAGACCCGTCTTTCTTTTCCACAAAAAAGAATCCCGCTCCGGCTGGAGACGATGAAGGACGGATAATCCCTGATTTGGAGTGAAGAGGAGATGTATTCATCCATTGCTGTTCTCTCAGGTCTCGAAATCGAGTAAGTCTCCCCTTGGGAATGGGGGCTCGGCACGAGATCAATGGGACAGTCAAAATCTCGGTGAGGAGGTAGCGACAAGGCTTTAGACTTGTTAAAAGCTTCTTTTAAATCATGGTAACAGGAAGGTACCTTCTGTAGATCAGGATAGTCAGGGTGATCTATAATGATCCTACTAGAGTCTGATGGTGCATTAACAGGTTGCGAAGTTTACACCTGCCCTCACAATCCTCTCCCCATTCCTTAACTTTCCTGAAGGCCAGTCTATGTGAGGATTGTGGATCTTCAGCCAAGGAAACCCCAAATAATCGGGTACTGATTCGACTCAAAATATGAAATTGCATGCTCGGTATGGTCCTTATTTATAGTAATCCGATGGGCTCAGTGCAATGGGTAACTGTGAACAACAAGCGGCCGTCTAAGGCACTGGCACTAACAGGATGAGATAGCGGGACAGTTTTTATCTTTAGCTGTTTGACTAGGCCCCAGTCTATAAGGCTTTCGTCAGCCCTGAGTCTATTAACACACCCTGGTCAATGGTCTGATTGTTAATACAAATGTCTACCTGAGTAACAGGTCGAGGAGGGAAGTTCTGGAAACTTGCTCACCAGCCTCCTTTGACTGGTGAGCACGATCTTTCCCGGCACGGCGAGTTGATGACCCGGCTGGCCGCAGTAGAAACAGCAACCCTCCTCAGAGACGGCGCCGCCTCTCCTCCAGAGAAAGCCTGGTTCTTCCAAGCTGCATGGGTTCACCGAGTCATTCGAGTGTAGTCCTCTGATGGTCCGTAACATGAGCTGGAAATCCTCCGCTGGCGCGCCGACCCGAATTTCTGGAAGCTGGGAATAACATCTCGTTGGCCGACGCCTCTCTTTCGAAGACGGTTATCGATCCGGATGGCCACAGCGATGAGGGATTCCAGATCCCGGGTGTCTCCAGTGGAGCCAGCTGGTCCTTTATCGTTCCGAAAGTCCTGTCATGAAGGCGTCGAAGAGCCGGAACATTCCATCCGCTGTCCGCTGCTGCTGTACGAAACTCGATGGCATAATCAACCACCTGACGGTTGAGCTGACGATTTGAAACAGTCTTCTGCTGGCCTCCGTAGCAGGCGATGAGTGGTCAAAATGCGCCTCATAGTCTCTATGAAAGGGTTTTCCCCCGGGCCCCCCTCCCCCGGGGGGGGGTTTTTTAAAAGGGGGGGGGCCCCTTTCCTTTCCCTTTTTTGGGGAAAAAAAATTTCCCCAAGGGGGGGGGTTTAAAACCCCCGGGGGGCCCGGGGGGATTTTTAAAATTTTTTTAAAATTTTAAAAAAAAAAATTTTTTTGGGGTTTTTGGGCCCCGGGGTTTTTCCCTTAAAAGGGAAAAAAACCCCCCAAACCCCCTTAAAATTTTTTTTAAAAAAAAAGGGGGGGAAAAAAACCCCAAAAAAAAAAATTTGGGGCCCCTTAAAAAAAACCCGGGGGGCCTTTTTTTTTGGGGGGGTTTTGGGGGAAAAACCCCCCCCGGGGGGGGGGAAAAAAAAAAAAAATTTTTTTTTTTTGGGTTTTTTTTCCCCCAATTTGGGTTTCCCCCCCTTTAACCCCCGGTTTTTCTTTTTTTTAAAACCCCCCTTTTTTTGGGGGGGGGGAAATTGGGGGAAATTGTTCCCCCCCAAATTTAAAAACCCCCCCGGGCCCGGGGAAAAAATTTGGAAGAAAAAACCCCTTCCGGGGGCCCCCCCAAAAGGGGGGTTTAAAATTTTTGGGGAAAAAAAAAAAAGGGGCCCCCCCGGGGGAAAAAAAATTGGGGGGGGGGAAACCCCAAAAAAAAAGGGGGTGGGAAAAAGGGGGGGGCCCCCCCAAAAAGGGGGTTTAAAAGGGGGGGGGGGGAAAAAAAAAGGGGTTTAAAAAATTTTTTTTTCCCCCCCGGAAATTTTTTTCCCCCAAAAAAAAAAACCCCCCCCCCCCAAAAAATTTCGTTTTTAAAAAAAACCCCCTTTTTAAAAAATTTTTGGGGGTTCCTCCTTTAGGGGCCTTTTTAAAAAAAATTTTTTTTTAAAAAACCCCCCTTTCCCCCCAAAAAAAAAAAAAAAACCCCCCCCCCCTTTTTTAAAAAAAAAGGCCCCCCGGAAAAAAAGGGGGGGGAAAAAAAAATTTTTTTAAAAAAATTTTTTTTTTTTTTTAAAACTTTAAACCACCCTTAAAAAAAAAATTTGCCGGGGAAAATTTTTTTTTTAAAAAAAATTTTTTTAAAAAAATTTTTTTTTTTAAAAAAATTTTTTTAAAAAGGGGGGGTTTTTTTTTTTTTGGGGGCCCCATTTTTTTCCCCTTTTTTTTTTTTAAAAAAAAAATTTTCCCCCCTTTTTGGGGGGGGTTTTTGGGGGGAAAGGGGTTTTCTTTTTTCCTTTTTAAATTGGGGGGCCCCCCAAAAACCCCCCCAAAAAAAAAAAAGGGAAGTTTTATTTTTTTTTTAAAAAAAAAAGGGGGGGGGCCCCCCCCCCAAAAAAAAAAACCCCCCGGGGAAAAAGGGGGGGGGGGAAAAAACGGCCAAAAAAAAAATTTTTTAAAAAAAGGGGGGGCCCGGGGGTTTTCCCTTTCCCCAGGGGCCCCCTTTTTTGGGGGAAAAAAAAAAGGGAAAAAAAATTAAAAAAAATTTTTTTTTAAAAATTTTGGGTTTTTTTAAAAAAAATTTTTTTGGTGAAAAAAAAATTTTTTTTGGGGGGGGGGGGGGGGGGGGGGTTTTTTAAAAAAATTTTTGGGGCCCCCCCCTTTAAAAAAAATTTTTTTAAAACCCCCCCCTTTTTTTCCCCCCTTTTTAAACCCCCCCAAATTTTTTTTTTTTCCCCCCCCGGCAGGGGGGGAAAAAAAACCCCAAAAAAAATTTTTTTTTTTTCCCCGGGGGGAAAAGGGTTTTTTTTCCCTTTTTTCTTTAAATTTCCCAAGGGCCCTTTTGGGTTTTAAAAATTTTTTTTTTGGGGGTTTTAAAAAAAAAGGGGAAAGGTTTTTTTTTCCCCCCCCCAAACCCCTTTTTCCTTGGGTTTTAAAAAAAAATTTTCCTTTTGGGGGGGCCCCCGGGGGGGTTTTTTGGGGGGGCCCCTTTTAAAAAAAAGGGGGGCCCCCCTTTTTTTGGGGGTTTTTTTTCCCCCTTAACCTTTTTAAAAAGGGGGGGTTTTTTTTCCCTTTAAAAAGGGTTTTAAAGGGGGGGGGGTTTTTTCACCTTTTTTTTGGGGGTTTAAAAAACCCGGGGCCTTTTAACCCCCCTTTTAAAAAAAATTTTTTTTTTTTTTTAAAAAAATTTTTTTTTTTTCCCCCCCTTTTTTTTTTCCCCCCCTTTTTTTTTTTTTCCCTTTTTTTGGGGGGGCCCCCGGGGCCTTTTTTTTCCCCTTTGGCCGGTTTTTCCTTTTTTTTTTTAAAAAAAACCCCCTTTGGGGGGGGGGGTTTTTTTTTTTTTGGGGGGGTTTTCCATTTTTTTTTCCCCCGGGAAGGCCCCAAGGGGGAAAAAGGGGGGGTTTGGGAAAGGGGTGTGGGGGGGGGGTTGGGGCCCCCCCAAAAACCCCGGGGGGTTTAAATTAAAAATTTTAAAATTTTTTTAAAAAAATTTTTTTTTTTTTTTTGGTTTTTTGGGGGGGGGTTTTTTCCCCCTTGGGGGTTTTTTTGGTTTTCCCCCGGGTCTTTTTTAAAAATTTTTTTTTTTTTTTTTTAAATAAACCCCCGGGGGGGCCCCCGGGGGGGGAAAATTTTTTTCCCCCCCGGGGGGGTTTTTTTTTTCCCCCTTCCCCCCCCCCAAGGGGAAAAAAAAACCCCGGGGGGGGTTTGGGGGGGGGGAAAAAAAGGGCCCAATTTTTAAAAGGGGTTTTTTGGTTTTTTTTTAAAAATTTTTAAAAACCTAAATTTTGGGCAAAATTTTTTGGGGCCCAAACGGTTTTTTTTGGGGGGTTTTTAAAAAATTTTAAAATTTTTTTTTTTCCCCCCAACCTTTTTTTGGTTTTAAAAAAAAAACCCCCCCCCCCAAAAAAAAAAAAATTTTTTTTTTGGGGGCCCCCAATTTTTTTTTTCCCCCGGGGGAAAAAAAACCCCTTTTGGGGGCCTTTTTGGCCCCAAATTTTTTTTTTAAAACCCCTTTTTTTAAGTCAAACCCCCCCCCAAAAAAAAAAAAGGGGGGGGGGAAAACCCCCTTTGGGGGTTTTTTCCTTCTTTAAAAAATTTTTTTTTTTTTTTTAAAACCCGGGAAAAACCTTTTTTTGGGAAAAATTTTTTTTTTGGGGGGAAAAAAAAAATTTTTTTTTAAAAAAAAAGGGGGGAAAAAAAATGGGGGAAAAAAATTTTTTTTTTCCCCCCCTTTTTTTTCCCCCTTTTTTGGGGTTTTCCCCTTTTAAAACCGGGATAAAACCCCCTTTCATCCCCCCCTTTTCCCCCCGGGTAATTTTTTTTCCCCCCCTTTGGGCCCCTTTTTTTTAAAAGGGGTTTTTTCCCCCGGGGTTTTGCCCCTTTTTTTTTTTAATTTTTTTTTTTTTTTTTTTAAATTTTTTTTTCCCTTTTTTTTTCCCCCTTTTCCCCCTTTCATTTTTTTTTTTTTTTCCCCTTTTTTTTCTTTTTTTTTTAAAAAATTTTTTTTGTTTTTTTTTTTTGGGGGGGGGCCCCCAAAAAATTTTGGGAAAAAAGGGGGGGCCCATTAAACCCCCAAACCCCCTTGGTTTTGGGGTTTCCGGGGGTTTTTTTTTAAATTTCTTTTTTTTTTTCCCCCGGGGGCCCTAAATTTTTGGGAAAAATTTTTTTGGGGAAAATTTTTTAAAAGGGGGGAAAAAAGGGGGGGGCCCCCCGGTTACCCGTTTTTCCCCGGTAAAAACCCCCTTTAAAAAAAAGGGGGGTAAAACCCCCCGGGGCCCCCCCAAAAAACCCCTTTTTCCCCCCCCTTTTTTTTTTTTCCCCCTCTTTTTTTTAAAAACCTTTTTGGTTTTTTTTTTTTTTTTTTTTTTTTCCCCCCCCAATTTCTTTTTCCCCCCTTTTTTTTCCCCCTTTTTAAAAAATTTTTTTTTTAATTTTCTTTCCCTTTTCCCCCAAAAAAATTTTTCCCCCTTTTTTAAATTTTTTCGGGCCCCAAAAAAAAAAATTTTTTTTTTTGGGGTTTTTCCCCCTTTTTTTTGGGGGGGTTTTGTTTTTTTAAAATTTTTTTTAAAATTTTTTGGACCCCCAAACCCAATTTTTAAAACCTTTTTTTTTTTTTCCCCTTTCCCCCCAAAAAATTTGGGGGGGAAAATTTAATTTTTAATTGTTTGTTTAATTTTGGGGGGGTTGGGGGGCCCCCCCGCCCCCCCCCCCCCCCCCTTTTAACCCATCCCCCTTTTTTCCCCTTTGGGGTTTTTTTTGGGGCCCCTTTCCCCCCAAAAAAAAAAAAATTTTTTTTAGGGGTTTTTGTCTTTTTTTTTTTTTTTTGGGGGAAAACCCCTTTTTGGGGGTTTTTTTTTTTTTAAAAAAAATTTTTTGGGGTTTTTCCCCCTTTTCCCCCCTTTTCCCCTCAAATTTTTTTTTTTAAATTTTTTCCCCCCAAAAAAAAAATTTTTTTTAAAAAAAACCCCCCCTTTTTTTTTTAAAAATTTTTTTTCCCCCTTTTTTTAAAAAACCCCGGGGGTTTTGAAAAATTTCCCGGGTTTTTCCCCCCCCCCTTTTAAAAAAAAAAATTTTTTTAAAAAAAAAAATTTTAAAAAAATTTTAAAAACCCCCAAAAAACCCCAAAAAAAAAAATTAAAATTTTTTTTTTAAAAATTTATAAAAAAAAATTTTTATTTTCCCGGGGAAAGAAAAATTTTTTTTTAAAAATTTTTTTTTGGGGGTTTTTGGTTGTTTTCCCCCCCTTTTGGGGGAAAAAAAACCCCCCCCCTTTTAATTTTAAAAAAAAAAATTTTAAAAAAAATTTTTTTAAAATTTTTTTTAAAAAAAAAAATTTTTTTTTTAAAAAGGGGGGGGGAAGGTTTTAAAAAAAAATTAAAAAAAAAATTTTTTTTCCCCCAAAAATTTTTTTTAAAAAAAAATTAATTTTTTGGGGCCCCCCCCCAGTACACCTGCCTATAACAACCATATTCTATGATTTAAAAATATATCTAGTCTGTTCCATCCTTAAGGGATGCTGGTGATGATTAAATTAGAATCGCACGAGTTTTAACTCTACCCCTATGGGAGCTATCAGAATCAGTCACACATCAGTTCACCCTTCAGTCCTAAAAATGTCTGAAAATAAGTTAAGCATGTTGTCAGTGTCCCCATGATCAGTGTTCTCTACTATGTGTGTGGCTAAGCATGTGTCAGCATGCCTCTAATATTAACTGGACCTCCGATGTGTGTGCAGTTCTTTACATATCCTCAAATGTGGAGTAATGCAAGTGTTAATTTTGTTTGCACCCAGTCCGCAGCCTCAACCTCTGCTTTCACCATTGTTCTTCTCAGTGCCTCCACTCTGGACAAACACTGTGATGTGGAGCTGCAGTGTCAACGACTGCATACAATCTGCAACTCTGGTGTTCATTCACGCCGCTGCTACTCCTGCTTCTCTGCATCGATCTCCAAGCCTCCTTAGCTGGCCCTTCACGAACCTCAATCTCGTGTTGCAGGCAGTCCCTCAGGGAATTCAGATCTCATCTTGTATCAAGGAGGAGTTAAGGGCACAATGTCTTTGGTCCCTGGTGGCGAGTAGGGATGCAGGACTTTGAACCAAAGTCTCCACTGCAGGCTGTTGTCATGCAGGTGTGATGTCATCATCATCTACTTGTCCCACCGACACTTTGCTTCCTGTTCAGTGTCTCTTTAGTCTCCAGTTGAATCATTGGGTGACCAGGGTGTGGTACATTTCTGTTCAGTGAGTACAGTTCGCTGTCAGCGGTGGATCTGGGCACGCCTAATTCTGTGTCTCTGGTCCGGCCTGTGCCGGGATCACTATTGCCTTGTGGCTGTGGCTATGTGTTGGGTGCTTGTTATGGCGGGGTTAGACATTATGAAAGTACTGAAGTGGTTCTGACTGAGACTGCTTAACCCTGTGGTGGATAAGGACAAAATTAGCCCAATGTCCAGCCTGACTATAATTAAAATTATTAATGCTGCCTAAAGCCTCCGCTGCCCCAGTAGTTACTCCTCTTACTCCTGAGCGGGCTTCTTTATGCATATTATCTTCTGTTATGGGGCCCCATCTATGGGCTGTTGACCCACCTGTTGCGGGACATAAGGTTTGAGGGAACTAAACTTGAAGGCAAACGTGGCTTGCTGTGGCTGTTGATAGATCAGTGCTTATGGATTTGGAGGAGGAGCTGGATACAGACTATACAGGACTTAAGGTCCATGTAGTTGTGCTGCAGTCTGCTGCACCGTGGCTTGTGCCATTTACTTCTGCTTTGGTCAGGTCATCTTTTCTCTCTGCTGTTTATTTTATCTGTTTGTCGCCTGACCTGAGCTTCAAGTCATAGAAGTTCATGTACTTTAGTCCTACTATCCCTTTCAGTTCGGTCTGTATGGTCACAGTCACTGATGATTCTATTGATAACCTAAAAACTGTTCAGTCATGCTATATTCAAGGAAATCTTTCCCTAGTTTGTCATTCTACAACTCTCTGATTCTATCTAAATAAGCTGCTCATCCCTCACCATCAAATGGTGGCATCATCATTATCTTAGAACCATCAACCTTTTTTCTCAGTTTTTTTATTATTTTTAATGTGAACTGCTAAGAGAGGTGCCTTGTGGCTGGGAAAACTTCAGTTATGCTTGAAAGGGTCAAATCTTTAAGAGAGACTGAGGAATATAAAATAGATGACTATATAAAATAATAAAGGGATCAATTTAAAACTGAATACCTCCTACCTTTGAATTAGAAGTCTCATTCTCTACTGACTGAGCTAGCCAGGCAATTTATCAGTTAATTTAAAGAAAAATTAAAACTTTGGCAAAACAATGCATTTCTTTAAAGCATCATTTCAAAAAGTAAAAGATTGTCGACAACTCTACTAATTAATAGTTATCTTCAAAAGGAATTATTCATTCTTCTGTTGTCCCTGACAAGTTGCTTAGTCTCTTCGCCATCTGTGGTTCTGGATTTAAAGTCTGCATTCACCTGTCCCTGTACTGCATTAAGTGTAACGATGCTCGAGATGGAGGCCTTTATTCCTCCATCTTCCACTTCATTACCGGCATCTGTATGAATGGGTTGTTTGAATGATATGATGGAGGCGCTGTCGGCCTGCTCTGCTGTCTATTTTTAGATTAGTGTTCTTTAGGTTTGGGTATAAACTGCTGTCCTGCTGCTGAGCTTTCTCTTCCCTGCCTCTTATCGATTTTGTTTTACGCTCCAGTTCCTCAAGGGCCCATTGTTTGACCTGCTTCTTCTTCCGCTTCTGTTATTCCTACTCTAGCCTTTTACGGGTTGAAATTGTACTCAAACCCTTTTTATCTGGTCATATCTGTCTTTTGCATCTTCTACATCCTTGTCTATGCTTTTCCTCATGCTTTCTCTTTCTTCCTCGGGAGAGAATTGTTTGGTCTTAACCATCCCCCTTTGTATCCAACTTCCTTCTACTCTTTTGAATACGCTGCTTACTTCTGCCCACTTCCAGGCCTGCTCTGTCCTTCACTCGCTCTTCAACCAATCTCGCACTGTCATCTCTCCTTTGGGTGGGCTCGTCATTATGTGTTGTTGTGTCTTTTATATTTTATCTGAACTGCAAATGTCCGTTTTCTGTTAATATTATATAAAAAAATACGATTTATTAAAAACTATGTTTCAGACAGAAAGCTGATGGTCACACACTCTATCAGTTTATGGGAAAAACAAAACATTTGCACATCGCATAAACAGGTGTCAGTTTCTTAACAGCTCATGAGAAATCGATTACCCGTATATCCAACGGACGACTGTAATAATAACCACTATTTTTCCAAAAAACAGTAAACCCAAAACTATCCTTTGAAACCGACTAAAATAAAAATAAACCTCAGTTTTTAAACGGTGATGAGAAATCAATTAGATGCATTTAACGGCATTACTGTATTAATAACCACTGTCTTTTCCCAAGAAAAAACAGTAAACCCAACACTATTCTCTAAAACTGTCAATCAAAACAGATAAACAAATAAAAACTCAGTACTAAAACAGTGATGGGAAATCAATTACCGTACGCCGGATGGCATTATTGTAATAATAACCACTATTGTTTCTAAAATCAATAGTAAACCCAACACTATATCTTATCTTCAAAAGGGATCTTTGTCACTGTCCTCTCAACTTCTCTCGCTCAGAGAGCCTACAGAGCGGGGCGCGCAGCTATGGGTAGGGGGGGGGCCTGTCTGTGACGGCGCGTGTGCTCATGCGGTGATCCGCTGCAGCCTCTACAGCTGTTCTCCTTCTGTGTTTACGTTTCTGCTCTTGCCTTATTGCAGTGTTTGCTGAGTTTCGTTGTTTCGCAGTAACCTCCTCAATCTCAAACTCGTAACTGCTCTACACATAGTACACAATCGCCATATGGGTGTTCTTTACTCGGCAGCGTGCCTTTCAAAACAATAACTTATTTGTCACTCGTGAAATTCAACAGACTAGAGCTTGCGTTGACACCGTGAGGTTTCTGACTCTGCTTTTGTTGATTCCACTTTGACAACATGTATTCACCACCGGTATTCAACATTCACAGTTCACAGTTTATGCACTTTTAGAGGGCTTTAAACCGCGACCCGGTTTACTTTCGGGGCCGACTCTCCAACGTTACCCGCCGGCCTCTCTTCTATTAGAGGACTTTAAACCATGCGGCCCCGGTTCTTTCAGGGTCTGACTCTCCAGCGTTATTCGCCGGCCTCACTTTTAGAGGGCTTTTAAACTACGCGGCCCCGGTTTTCTTCAGGGTTCGACTCTCCAGCGTTATTCGCCGGCCTCACTTCTGTTAGAGGGCTTAATGTCAAACTGTATCGTGATTTCCTTTTACGCTTTATTCTATTTATTTAAATCAAGTCAAAATTTCTGCAGTTTCAATACTCACTTCCAATACTCCTGATCAATTTTAGAGTATTCAATCTGACTGATTTGAAATAAACGGGTTCAGTCTTTACCTTTTGTTGACACCGGCGTTCGATCAGTTTCTTGGAGGGCCTTGAAAGCAAGTGGTCCGTCTGGGGTCTCGTGTCGTCCTCCTCAGGTCTCTGGACCGGATTTCACAACCATTCTCTTGCTACCATTTGTTGGTTTTTGGACAACATCACACCACCTGGACAGGACTCACTGGAAGAAAGAGCGGTAGACTTCTACGTTATATCTATTAGCGTTTTATTCAGAAATCAGGATAGGTGGACAATCATTTGTGGACCTTCTCCAGAGTTTCCAGAGCTCCGATGGCCTCGACACCGGAGAAAAAGACGCCGTCTCAGTGTGAGCGGCCATTTTAAATAGCCGAAAGGAACAGTTCTGATTGGACAGGAGCAAAGGGGGCGGTGTCTTCTCATTGGTTCTTGCTAGCTCCCGCCTCCCGTTCCTTCATTGGTTCTTGTTGCCACCTCTGTCCTCGGTTCTTCTGTCTGCCAATGAGTTCACATGTTGTGAAAAGGTGGGGGAAGAGGAGATAGTTGATTTAATAAACCTCTCTTGTAAGAAGACTTCCTTCACTATCTCTTCAGGGATGAGGCCTGGATCTTCTCCGAAGGTCGTCCACACACCGGGGGCTTCCCATGTGAGCAAAAGTGTGTGAGGGATCGGTAAAGGGGGGTCAGTGAGAGAGACAAGAGGGCTTAAAGTGTCTAAGAAGGAGAATAAATGGCCCCATCTGACCCTTGTTATCTATCCTCCTGACGAGGTAAGGACTGTGATTGCTCTTTCTAAACAATGAATACAATGAGCTCTTTTCTAGTCATCTTCTTTGATGAGTGCAGTGCAGAAGGGGGTTTACATCAACATTCCTTAGGTGTCACTGTTATCTTTCTTTAGATCAGCTCAGACACCAGAGTGCTCCGCTGGAGGTTTTAACTTCCATTCAGTGTTTTCCATTTTACACATAATCTATATGCAAACAATACTAAGCTATGCTAAACTATAATATATATTCTTTAACACCTACTATAGAACCATCATCTACTGTAGAACCATCACCTACTGGAGAACCATCACCTACTATAGAACCATCACCTGCTGGAGAACCATCACCTACTATAGAACCATCATCTACTGTAGAACCATCACCTACTATAGAACCATCATCTACTGGAGAACCATCACCTAAAGGAGAACCATCTCCTACTGGAGAACCATCACCTACTATAGAACCATCACCTAAAGGAGAACCATCTCCTACTGGAGAACCATCACCTACTGGAGAACTATCAACTAAAGCAGGGATCCCCAACCCCCGGTCCGCGGCTTGGTTGGAACCGGGCCGCAGAAAAAAAGTGAATAAATAAAGTTATTTATTTTTATTTTTTAAATCAGTCGGAAAAATATCTTCTTTTGAAAGAGGAGCGGATCCACCCGTGTGTCTGAGCCGTGTTCAGGAGTCTTAAAGTTGTGGTTTCTCGCTGCAGGCGAGTCTCACGCACCGAACCCTCTGCTGGCGGCACAGTGACAAAGAATCTTAAAACAGATTCAACCTGCTCAATGAATTCTGTCACTTCAGGGAAATTACAACTGGTTTCGTTACCGATAAAGTCGCTGCTGCAGGGCGAGTGAACAGCGGAACATTCTACATGTTTCAGACGTTGACCGGGTGGAAGAGGCTTTTCAAAGAGTTTGTGCGGTACTCCAAACCACAAAAAGACCCGACTGCAATAGAATAGACCTGCAACCCATTTGTAAACAAACCCACCCGTGAATCGAGCCGAAAGCTAGAAGAACATGTGCTGAGATGCAAATGACGGTGGCCTGAAGGGACATTTCACACAACAACTCTGCCTGTTCTAATGACAGCGACCAGAACTCGGTGAGGAGCAGCGGATCAAACACACGTCTGTGTCTCCGTTCCAGCTAGCGGCTCGCTGCAGGTCAACAAGCACGGCTCACACTCGCGTAATGATGAGTTGTAGTTTTGGCACTTATGCCTCAGATAATTGTATGACGTCATATTTATTACGTCATTTATATTGCCGGTCTGTGAACATAATTTCTGACACGGAACCGGTCCGTGGCTTAAAAAAGGTTGGGGACCGCTGACCTAAAGCAGAACCATCACCTACTGGAGATGTCATGATAAGTCACGGATGTCGCAGAGAGAGAGGACCCAAATGCAGACATTACTGCAAAAAAACCAATATTTAATCTCAAACAACTAACAGGACGACAAACACGCAGACCAAACAGTACGAAGCCACACTGGGAATGAGACGAACAGGGTTTACATTCACAGGCAGGTAGAGGTGATTGGACAACGGGGACCGAGACACAGGTGGACACAATGAGGGCGGGGCCAGCAACCACACAGAAGGAAACAATCAGGGCCAGGGCAGCCAATCACAGGGAGACAGATGACACAAGGACTTCAAAACGAGACACAAAACGAGACACAAACTCCAGATCATGACAGGAGAACCATCTCCTACTGGAGAACCATGCTTTAGTTTGAGACACCTTTATAGGTTCTTTGAAGAACTCTTTGAGGACATGGTTCTTTGGAGAACCCTGCTTTGAAAGGTTCTTTATGGAACCAGATATGGTTCTTCTCTGGCATCACTCTGAAGAACCGTATTCGGTTCCAGGTGCCCGTCACGTTCCTGTGTGGACGTGACGTGCGCGGGGGGGGGGGGGATCCAGAGCACCAACACCATGGGGGAGAGGGACTGAGGGGTGGAGGAGGGGAGAGGGACTGGGGGGTGGAGGAGGGGAGAGAGGGACTGGGGGGTGGAGGAGGGGCAGCGGGTTCTCAACTGGGCTTGTTAGACCTCCGTCAGGACCTCCGCCCCAGAAGCCTCCTGGCCTCCGGCTGCTGCCAGCACTCGATTGGCTGAGAGCAGCTGTCATGGCGTGTGATGAGGCTGGTGGCTTCTGGTCCCCACCGGGCTCCTCCCTCCCCCCAGTGGGGGCCTCTGGGGCCTTGCAAGGCTACCAGGTTTTTAATCAAGTCCAGGTCTGAGTCCTTAGAATCATAATGAGGGCAGCACGGTGGCTCAGTGGTTAGCACTGTCGCCTCACAGCAAGAAGGCCCTGGGTTCGAATCCCGGTCGTCCCGGTCCTTTCTGTGTGGAGCGTGTTCTCCTCGTGTTCTCCTCATGTTCTCCTCGTGTCTGCATGGGTTTACTCTGGGTACTCCGGTTTCCCCCACCATCATAAAGACATGCACCGCAGCCTCACCCCGGTTCGTATGGATGTGAATGAATGTTGGTGGTGGGGGAGGGGCCGTAGGCGCTGATTGGTGGAGGGGCCGTAGGCGCTGATTGGCTGCCACGCTTCCGTCAGTCGGCCCCAGGGCAGCTGTGGCTCCTGATGGAGCTCCACCACCACCGGTATGACTGTGTGTGACTACTGGACTCTGGACTGTAAAGCGACTTCGGGTGCCTTGAGAAGCGCAATATAAAATAAATGATTATTATTATTATTATAATCAGAAGCCTGGCTGGCTGCAAGACCTTTAACGCGTGCTCCCCTCAGCACGCCGTCCGTTACCGCTGCTGACCGCGGGCCGGAGGCAGAACCGGTTGCAGCGCCGTCGGGCCGCCCGGTGGCGGTGAGGACATCCCTCCAGACGCTCCGGGTGAACTCTTCGCCCTCGTGCTGCCGTGTCTGGGGATTAGAGGAGGCAGATAACCAGGAGCGCGGCGTGCGGCTGACGAGCTACCGGAGCGCTAAGGGAGGAGGATCCCGGGTTTTGTCAATTTAGGATCACTTTACCCGGATTTCAGACGCGTGGCAGCGAGGAGTACCATGCGCAGCCTCAGGCCCGGACCCGCGATAACGGGGTCTGCTCCCCGAGGAGATAAGACGCCGACTCCTCTGCGACACGCCAGCTGCTCGCTAAGTCACGGCGGGGAAAAGCCGACAACTAGCGGCGATGTCGGCGAGACGCTCTCCAGGAGAGCCCGGTTCCCCCTGGTAGACACGGGAGGAGGTGAGGAAGAGGAGGGATGGATCAACCCGTCCATGATGAATCCTCCTTTAACCGAGCTTCACAAGCAGATTTGGGTGGATGGTGACGGAGGCATCACCCCTGACCCCTACGAAGGCCGACCTCCACTCCGAGCCTCCGGACGGCTGCCAAGGAAATAACAGAACAACCCACTTTTATATGTTTAATTACTAATTATTTCAGGGAGGCTTTAATGTCTTTATTTGAGCTGTCACAGGAGCTGTGGACGGCTTTAGCTCAGTGGGGTAAGAGGGCCGTCCTTCAACCGCAAGGTCGTGGGTTCGATCCCCGCTCTCCCCATTAGCTGCAAGTCGAAGTGTCCTTGAGCAAGGCACTGAACCCCCAGTTGCTTCCCGGGCGCTTCACCGCAGCCCACTGCTCCTTAATAA
Source organism: Pseudoliparis swirei (assembly GCF_029220125.1). Taxonomy (NCBI): domain Eukaryota; kingdom Metazoa; phylum Chordata; class Actinopteri; order Perciformes; family Liparidae; genus Pseudoliparis; species Pseudoliparis swirei. The sequence goes on from NW_026613263.1 coordinate 742,138, forward strand.
CTAAGGATGGGTTAAATGCAGAGAACTAATTTCCCCTTGGGGATTAATAAAAGTGTATATTAATTTTATTATTTTATCAGAGAGAGAGGATGGGAGGGAGCAGGATTAGGCTCCTCTGGGGGAGGAGGAGGAGGAGCAGGGCTTGGGGCCGGGGCCGACAGCTGCACTGTCTTTAGCCGGGATTTGAATTTGAATTCTATCTAACGACGCAACGCGGCGAGGACTTGGCAGGGCGGCGGCTAATCTCCCAGACACAAACGCCGGGCTCCTCTTGTGTGCCCTCGCCGAGATTTGAGTAATTAAAGTTAAATTGAAGGGAATCAAAAATATCCTTGGTTTAGCGGGCTGTCGTGCTAATGCCAAGTGTGAATAGTCAGGTTTGTCCTCGGAACATAATCCCCCAACGCCGTTTCCTCGTCTCTCTTTCCTTTTTATCCCTTTCTCCTCGCTCTCAAAAGCCGAGGTGCCGCCAAGTTTTCGCAAGCTCTAAAGACGGTGCTAAGGCGAGGGCGAAGGCCGCCGGCTTCCTCTGCAGACATCGTGGAGGAAGAGGAGTTACCAGCCGTTAGAGAGCGTCCGCCATGTCGGAGGAGTTGGCTGGAGGAGTTCGGACCTGTAGAAGTTTAGAGACAGCTGCTCCGCCCTCCTCCTCCGCCTTCCTCCTCCGCCCTCCTCCTCCGCCCTCCTCCTCTGCCCTCCTCCTCCTCTGCCCTCCTCCTCCGCCCTCCTGCTCCACCCTCCGCCCTCCTCCTCCGCCCTCCTCCTCCTCTGCCCTCCTCCTCCTCCGCCTCCTCCTCCTCCTCTGCCCTCCTCCGCCTTCCTCCTCCGCCCTCCGCCCTCCTCCTCGGCCCTCCTCCTCCTCCGCCCTCCTCCTCCGCCTTCCTCCTCCGCCCTCCTCCTCCACCCTCCTCCTCCGCCTCCTCCTCCTCCTCCGCCTCCTCCTCCTCCACCCTCCTCCTCCGGGCCTCCACCCTCCTCCTTCTCCGCCCTCCTCCTCCGGGCCTCCTCCTCCTCCGCCCTCCTCCTCCTCCTCCGCCCTCCTCCTCCGGGCCTCCTCCTCCTCCGCCCTCCTCCTCCTCCGCTCTCCTCCTCCGGGCCTCCTCCTCCTCCGCCCTCCTCCTCCTCCGCCCCCCTCCTCCTCCTCCACCCTCCTCCTCCGGGCCTCCAGAGCCTCCACGAGACCCTGAACTTACCAGGAGTTCAATTTGACTGTATAATAATTAGGGATGGGTATCGTTTGGGTTTTTTCTGATACCGGTGCTAAACCGGTACTTTTAAAACGATACCGGTGCTAAACGGTGCCTGAACCGATACTTTAAAAAAAAAAGACGCACAATGAGGACATTAAAAACCTCTATCGTCTGATTCCCTGTAGAAGCCGTTTTCATGGAGCACCGACACACAACGGATATCAGACTGTTAACATACACAATGTTCTCCATTATATGTGATATGTATTGTCATGTGCAGCCCTTATAGGGTTAATCCTGTCACTGTGTTGATGGGCAAAGAGAACAACCAATCACAGGGACTGAAGATGACACGTGACACATGAAGTTTTGCTTCTGAGAGGAGAGGTCCACTGAAACAAAGTGACACCCACGGTCTGTATTCCTCCGTCATTATCTTCCCGGTAACACCGGGTAAACAGCCGGGACCGCTGGACACCAACACACCTGCTAGCAGACTGTCACGCTCGTAGCTCGTAGCTAGCAGCTAGCAGCTAGCAGCTAGCTTACACATGGTTATAAAGGCTCATTTATTATTTGTTTGCCTACTTCTATGAATGCAAGACTTGCGATCAACTTGACGTGCTGATCTGAGTCACGGCTGCTCGTCATCATCGGTCTCCCCGTGTTCAGGGACCGGTGCCGTCTCCCCGTCGCGCCCAGCCTGACGCTGCTGTGCTCGGCCTCACGCGGTCACACACGGCCACGCCTCCGCTCAGTGACCTCACATCAGGAACAACTCCACTGTGGCTCTGGAAGGTTCTGGGTGGGGACGATTTCCTGCAAGCCTTTATTCTGTAAGTGCTTTTGTATGTTTTAGGTCCTTTTATTTTGAAGGGCCTCCGTGAAACATCTCGTCACATGACGTCACAAAACGTCTGTTAGTTGACCGTGACTCATGTCAACATTAACAAGTCTCATGTCAACATAAACAAGACTCATGTCAACATAAACAAGTCTCATGTCAACATAAACAAGTCTCATGTCAACATGAACAAGTCTCATGTCAACATGAACAAGTCTCATGTCATTAAATAAAGACTCCCAGTCAACATAACAAGACCATGTCAACACATAAACATTCATGTCAACATAAACAAGTCTCATGTCAACATGAACAAGACCTGTCAACATAAACAGACTCATGTCAATATAATGACTCATGTCACAACAGTCTTAAAGTTTAACAACAAGTCTCATATGTTAATACGAACAAGTCCATGTCAGATGACAAGGACTCCTGTCAACATAAACAAGACTCATGTCAACATAAACAAGTCTCATGTCAACATAAACAAGTCTCATGTCAACATGAACAAGTCTCATGTCAACATAAACAAGTCTCATGTCAACATGAACAAGACTCATGTCAACATAAACAAGTCTCATGTCAACATAAACAAGTCTCATGTCAATATAAACAAGACTCTGTCACAACAAGACTCATGTCAATACAACAAGTCTCATGTCAACATAAACAAGACTCATGTCAACATGAACAAGACTCATGTCAACATAAACAAGACTCCTGTCAACATAAACAAGACTCATGTCAACATGCACAAGTCTCATGTTACCATAAACACGACTCATGTAAACAAGACTCCTGTCAACATAAACAAGACTGCTGTCAACATGAACAAGACTCATGTCAACATGCACAAGTCTCATGTTACCATAAACAAGTCTCATATCAACATAAACAAGACTCATGTCAACATAAACAAGACTCCTGTCAACATAAATAAGACTCATGTCAACATGAACAAGACTCATGTCAACATAAACAAGACTCATGTCAACATAAACAAGACTCCTGTCAACATAAACAAGACTCATGTCAACATAAACAAGACTCATGTCAACATAAACAAGACTCATGTCAACATGAACAAGACTCATGTCAACATAAACAAGACTCATGTCAACATAAACACGACTCATGTCAACATAAACACGACTCATGAACAAGACTCATGTCAACATAAACAAGACTCATGTCAACATGAACAAGACTCATGTCAACATAAACAAGTCTTGTGTCAACATGAACAAGTCTCATGTTAACATGAACAAGTCTCATGTCAACATGAACAAGACTCATGTCAACATAAACAAGACTCATGTCAACATAAACAAGTCTCATGTCAACATAAACAAGTCTCATGTCAACATGAACAAGACTCATGTCAACATAAACAAGTCTCATGTCAACATGAACAAGACTCATGTCAACATAAACAAGTCTCATGTCAACATAAACAAGTCTCATGTCAACATAAACAAGACTCCTGTCAACATAAACAAGACTCATGTCAACATAAACAAGTCTCATGTCAACATAAACAAGTCTCATGTCAACATGAACAAGACTCATGTCAACATAAACAAGACTCATGTCAACATAAACAAGACTCATGTCAACATGCACAAGTCTCATGTTACCATAAACACGACTCATGTTAACATAAACAAGACTCCTGTCAACATAAACAAGACTCCTGTCAACATGAACAAGACTCATGTCAACATGCACAAGTCCTTATGTTACCATAAACAAAGAGTCTCATATCAACATACAACAAGACTCATGTCAACATAAACAAGACCCTATTAACAATATAATTTAAGTTTTATGTACGAATAAGACTCATGTCAACATGAACAAGACTCATGTCAACATAAACAAGACTCATGTCAACATAAACACGACTCCTGTCAACATAAACAAGACTCATGTCAACATAAACAAGACTCATGTCAACATAAACACGACTCCTGTCAACATAAACAAGACTCATGTCAACATAAACAAGACTCATGTCAACATAAACACGACTCCTGTCAACATAAACAAGACTCATGTCAACATAAACACGACTCATGTCAACAAAAA
>NW_026613263.1:747262-807262 GCF_029220125.1 Pseudoliparis swirei
CGACCTTTGAACGTGGTTTTTATAAATGTCAATGCTCCAAACAACTGGGTACAGAGATAGCTGTTTTTATCCAAAGTTAATGGGATGTTTTTAAAAATGACTGTGCCTCGGAGGATTTTTTTTTTCTTGGGGGATTTTAACTCAACAGAGGATGATTTGTAAGACAGAAACCACACAGAGCCACATCCAGCTTCATGCAGCAGGTGCTGAGGAGGCTGGTCCATTCTCAAGGTCTTGGTGGACGTGGGAGAAGGATGCATCCGGACTGCCGAGAGGCACATGGTCCCACGTTAGGGAGGGAAGCGATCTCCTCAGCCAGGTTAGACCGTATTTATGTTTTTACACCATTTTAATATTTTCGGTAAGATGTGCAGCATTGTTCGCTGGTTTTGCACTGATCACTCTTTGGTTTTATGTCATGTTTTATTAGGAACTTTTACCCAGGAGCGCATATTGGCATTTTAATACAGTTTTAACTTTATAGGAATTTTAGAGAGGTGTTGTTTATTTTTGGGGGCATTTTAGGCTGAGGAAGAGTGATTTAATAATCTTAGGCAGTGGTGGGACAGTGGTAAGGTAGAAATTAAGCTCCTTTGAGTCAGCAGCACTAACGCCACTAGAGACGCCACCAGATCTATGAAGGACCTGGAGACTGGAGATAGTGGGACCTAGAAAGTTTGAGCTGTAGTCCACAGGAGATCGAGGACATATTGAAGTCCCTCAGTAAAAAGAGGCAGTGCTCGCCGACCTGTTCAAAGGTTAAGTAGCATGTGCCGCACTGGTCAGGTCCCGATTCCAGACCACATCGGCGGAGATGGACACCTCCTCAGCTTCTTCTTCGCCTGGAGAAGAGATGTAGTGGGCAGGGGCGCAGTGATCCACTCACTGCTGACGGACGAGGGCAGCCGGGGTCAGGAGCCAAGCCAGACCGGAAGCGAGCGGGGTTTTACCCCTCCCTTTATGCCACTGAGTAGGGAGGAGGGAGAGTTTAACGGAGGGGCTCTGTGGGGGAGCTGCACTCAGGTCTCCCGAGGAGACTTCAATGAGGAGCTCGACAGACCCATAACCCCCAATAGCTGAAAAGCTGCCCTGCAGGGAATGCAGGGAGGGCGCACTGTATCGACGGGCCTCCCGCTGAATTTTCTAAAATACTGGGATGTCTCTCGAGGGACATCCTAGAAGTCTTCAACCCAGAGTCTGGCCTCTGAGTTCCATGCCAAGATGTCCTGGCCGGGAGGGCAAAAGTGTCTAACCCTGCTGCCAAAAAAGTGAAACCCGCAGGACATCGGTAACTGGGCGCCTGTGTCTCTGCTGTGTGTGGATTGGCAAGCTTGTCCAGGGTCCCCGCCCAGGCTGAGGGGAGCTATGGAGCAGGTCTCCATCGGGACCAGACCTATTGTGTGTGCTCCGGCAGGTCCATGGTGGACAACGCCCACCTCATTCGGGACGTTTTGGAGGTCTCCAGCTCGCTAAGTAAGTGGACACTGGTCTGATTTTTAGATCAGGAAAAGGCTTTAATTGACTGCCATGGAACACGGGCTTCCTCTGGAAAGTTCTGGGAAGTTTGGGTTCAGCGCTGGCTCATAGTTGAAAGATCACAGGTGTTAGTGATGTTGAGGGAGTGTGCTGAAGATAAACGTGGCTGTGTGCCTTTAGAGTGGGTAGAGGGGTTCCGCAGGCTGTGCTCTGTCCGGGATGCTCACGCACTCTCCCTCGAGCCTCCTCATTAAAAATACGCTTCTAGCCTACAGCTGGTTTGGTTTTACCTGGTTTCAGTAAGAGAATGATTTTATCGGGCATATGCCGATCGACGTTGTTGTTTTTATTAAGAATCAAACATGTGAACCTTTAAATCAAATAGTATGATTTTAGCACGGAACATCATCAGCTTAGTGAACTGGAAGAAAAGCGAAGCCTTCGTGGGGAGTGGTATGCGTGGCGGGCCTCCCGGTTCTTCCAAGTAAAGCTCATATGGAAAAAGGACGTTTGAAATATTTAGGATTTACCCTCGGAGGAAAAACATGGTCCAGAAGAACTGGAGAGGGCGCCACAGAGGAAGATAGAGGTGGAAACTTTCCAAGTGGAAGTGGCTGCTCCCCCAGATGTCTTTTAAAGGTAGAGTAATGGTTTTAAACAATCTTATTGCATCCCAACTGTGGCACAGGTTGACCGTTTTAGACCCTCCCTCAGGCTTCTTTAGCCAACATACAAAAGAAGCCTGTGTGTGATTTTTTTTTTGGGAGGGTTCAACTGGGTGCCAAGCAGGGGGTGCTGCTTTAGCCAGAGAGAGGGGGATAGGGCCTTGTCCACCTGGCCAGCCGACGGGCCATACTTTTAGACAGCAGCTCTGTTCAGAAGTTTTAACGAAGTCCGGGGTTTTTAGTGTGGCGAGACGTGGCCAGCTGCATCCTCAGATCGCATGACAACCTGGGGCTGGATACTGCCTCTGTTTTTAATAGACCCCAGCTTTTTAAAACTAAGTGGTTGCCCCTTTTATCAGGTGCTTTTAAGTCGGGCCCTTTTAAGCTACCGAAAGGTCACAGGTTTGACTCTCTGTTCTGGTTGTTGAGAGAAATCCATTAATTCACGGGCAAAATCTAGACATTAGCAGCAGCTGTCACCCTGGACTAACGGGGCGCTTGCTGCGAACAAAAGACCCTTTCCTGCAGCAGTTGGTGGATGCAGTGGGCCGGGCTGGAGCTGGGACCCTCGGCCCTGGGCTCCTGCTGGGGCTGCATTCCCGACTGGGCGAGGAGGCTCCGGGAGCTGTGGAGGCAGAGGCTGACCGGGTTGGAGAGGAGCCTCAACGTACATCACAGCCAGCAGAGAACAGAGCCGGACCCTGCAGACCCCTTCCCAGACATCTCCCTCTGTCTCTCTCTCTCTGTTCTGTCGTCTCTCTGTCTCTGTCTCTCTCTGTCTCTCTCTCTCTGTCTCTCTCTGTTCTGCCTCTCTCTCTCTGTCTCTCTCTCTCTGTTCTGTTAGCCCAGCTCTGTTAGGCGCTTACGCTTACACCATGCAGCGCCGACCATCCAAGGAACAGGGTGTTGAACACAAAGATACAGAGAGGAGCGACCAGGAAGTAAGGGTCTTAAAGGGTTCTTTAAAGGCTTTGTGGTTCTACCAAGAACCATCTCCTACTGTAGAACCATCACCTAAAGGAGAACCATCACCTATTGGAGAACCATCATCTACTGTAGAACCATCAGCTACTGGAGAACCATCATCTACTGTAGAACCATCACCTAACAGAACCTATCATCTACCAGAACTACATCACCTAAAGGGAGAACCATCACCTATTGGAGAACCATCATTCACTGTAGAAACCACACTACTGGAGAACCATCATCACTGTAGAACCATCACCCATAATTGGAGAACCATCATCTACTGTAGAACCATCACCTACTGTAGAACCATCACCTACTGGAGAACCATCATCTACTGTAGAACCATCACCTACTGTAGAACCATCACCTACTGGAGAACCATCACCTACTGTAGAACCATCACCTGGTCAGAACCATCACCTACTGAGAACCATCATCATCGGTGAACCATCATCATCAGAACCATATATCATCACTGAAACCATCATCTACTGGAGAACCATCACCACTGAATATCATCATTGAGAACCATCACCTACTGAGAACTATCGTCTATTGTAGAACTATCAACGTTTGGAGGAATCACCTATTGAGAAACCCATCACCTACTGTGAATATCACATCACCTACATGGAGAACCATCACCCACTGAGAACCATTCCACCTACTGAGAACCATCACCGACTGGTAGAACCATCTCCCATCAGGTACATCACCTATCAGAACCATCACCTACTGGAGAACCATCATCTACTAGAGAACCATCTGCTATTGAAGAACCATCTCCTACTGGAGAACCATCATCTACTGGAGAACCATCTCCTACTGGAGAACCATCACCTACTGTAGAACCATCACCTACTGGAGAACCATCATCTACTGTAGAACCATCTGCTTCTGGAGAACCATCATCTACTGTAGAACCAACTGCTTCTGGAGAACCATCACCTACTGTAGAACCATCATCTACTGTAGAACCAACTGCTCACCTACTGTCACCATCAGAACCATCACCTACTGGAGAACCATCACCTACTGTAGAACCAGCATTGACTGTCGAACCATCACCTACTGTAGAACCATCACCTACTGGAGAACCATCATCTACTGTAGAACCATCACCTACTGTAGAACCATCTCCTACTGGAGAACCATCATCTACTGTAGAACCATCACCATCAGGTGTAGAACCATCTCCTACTGGAGAACCATCACCTACTGTAGAACCATCTCCTACTGGAGAACCATCATCTACTGTAGAACCATCACCTACTGTAGAACCATCTCCTACTGGAGAACCATCATCTACTGTAGAACCATCACCTACTGTAGAACCATCACCTAAAGGAGAACCATCTGCTACTGGAGAACCATCTGCTACTGGAGAACCATCTCCTACTGGGGAACCAGTAGCTTCTTCAGTCAGGCCATCAGGCTGCTGAACAAGGACTGAGACCCTCATTAACACTATACACCAGAACATATTCTAGAATATTTATGGCTATGGTATATTTTATTACATTGTTTATATATATATATATTGTATGTATATACATATATATATATATATTGTCTCAAAAAAGTGTATATTTTATTACATTGTTTTATATATATATATTGTCATGATGTATATTCTATTACATTGTTTTATATATATATTGTTAATACTTTCTTCTTTTTGTGTGTGGATATTGTATAGTTTATTCTCATTCTTATTCTTTTAGTTCAAGTTACTGCTGTCGGTGTTTTGCATAAGACCTCAATGAACCGATTATACTTGTATAAAAGGGGATGTGACAATAAAAACTTGAAACTTGATCTCCTACTGGACAACCATCTCCTACTGGACAACCATCACCATCTGGAGAACCATCATCTACTGTAGAACCATCACCTACTGGAGAGCCATCACCTACTGTAGAACCATCATCTACTGGAGAACCATCACCTACTGTAGAACCATCATCTACTGGAGAACCATCTCCTACTGTAGAACCATCTTCTCCTGTAGAACCATCTTCTCCTGTAGAACCATCTTCTACTGGAGAACCATCTCCTACTGGATAAGCATCTGCTACTGGAGAAGCATCTGTTACTGGAGAACCATCTGCAACTGGAGAACCATCATTTATTGGAGAACAATCTCCTACTGGAGAACCATCATCTACTGGAGAACCATCACCTACTGGAGAACCATCATCTACTGGAGAACCATCACCGACTGTAGAACCATCACCGACTGTAGAACCATCACCTACTGGAGAACCATCACCGACCGTAGAACCATCACCGACCGTAGAACCATCACCGGCCGGAGAACCATCACCGACCGGAGAACCATCACCGACTGGAGAACCATCACCGGCTGTAGAACCATCATCTACTGTAGAACCATCATCGGCTGTAGAACCATCACCTACTGGAGAACCATAATCTACTGTAGAACCATCACCTACTGGAGAACCATCACCTACTGGAGAACCATCACCGACTGGAGAACCATCATCTACTGGAGAACCATCATCTACTAGAGAACCATCTGCTATTGAAGAACCATCATCTACTGGAGAACCATCTCCTACTGGAGAACCATCACCTACTGTAGAACCATCACCTACTGGAGAACCATCATCTACTGTAGAACCATCTGCTTCTGGAGAACCATCTGCTTCTGGAGAACCATCACCTACTGTAGAACCATCATCTACTGTAGAACCAACTGCTTCTGGAGAACCATCACCTACTGGAGAACCATCATCTACTGTAGAACCATCACCTACTGGAGAACCATCATCTACTGTAGAACCATCACCTACTGTAGAACCATCATCTACTGGAGAACCATCATCTACTGTAGAACCATCACCTACTGTAGAACCATCACCTACTGTAGAACCATCACCTACTGGAGAACCATCACCGACTGGAGAACCATCACCGACTGTAGAACCATCACCGACTGTAGAACCATCACCGACTGGAGAACCATCACCGGCTGTAGAACCATCACCGGCTGTAGAACCATCACCGGCTGTAGAACCATCACCTACTGGAGAACCATCACCTACTGGAGAACCATCATCTACTGTAGAACCATCACCTACTGGAGAACCATCACGTACTGTAGAACCATCACCTACTCTAGAACCATCTCCTACTGGAGAACCATCATCTACTGTAGAACCATCACCTACTGTAGAACCATCTCCTACTGGAGAACCATCATCTACTGTAGAACCATCACCTACTGTAGCACCATCACTGACTGTAGAACCATCACCTACTGGAGAACCATCACCTACTGGAGAACCATCATCTACTGTAGAACCATCACCTACTGTAGAACCATCAGCTACTGGAGAACCATCATCTACTGCAGAACCATCACCTACTGGAGAACCATCATCTACTGTAGAACCATCACCTACTCTAGAACCAGTCTCTACTGAGAACCATCATCTACTGTAGAACCATCACCTACTGTAGAACCATCACCTACTGTAGAACCATCTCCTACTGGAGAACCATCATCTACTGTAGAACCATCACCTACTGTAGCACCATCACTGACTGTAGAACCATCACCTACTGGAGAACCATCACCTACTGTAGAACCATCACCTACTGGAGAACCATCACTGACCGTAGAACCATCACCTACTGGAGAACCATCACCGACTGTAGAACCATCACCGACTGTAGAACCATCACCGACTGGAGAACCATCACCGGCTGTAGAACCATCATCTACTGTAGAACCATCACCGGCTGTAGAACCATCACCTACTGGAGAACCATCACCTACTGGAGAACCATCACCTACTGGAGAACCATCACCTACTGTAGAACCATCATCTACTGTTGAACCATCACCGGCTGTAGAACCATCACCTACTGGAGAACCATCACCTACTGTAGAACCATCACCGACTGTAGAACCACAATGACACGACAACACTACAACAACAACACAACAACACGACAACACTACACAACAACACTACAACACAACAACATAACACTACAACACTACAACATGACAACACTACACAACAACACTACAACATGACAACACTACAACATGACAACACTACAACATGACAAATGACTTACAGCACACAACAACACTACAACACAACAACACTACAGTAGCATGCCTGAGGCCACACCCGGGTTCCCCCAGCACCAAGCATCCGCCAGACAGCACGACGCCTGCTCAAAGACATATTTATTGGCCCACACACTACACCAGCAGACCGCAAATCGCGCCTCTGCTCACCTCTCCCTCTCCACTCTCGAGGGAGCTTGAGGTGGCCTCGTTGCTGACTGATTGCCATCACCAGCAGCCGAGGCCAAAATCAGTATTAGCCATAACTATATAACACTACACAACACTATAACATCGCATAACATCTACACAGCTGCCACAACCACACCACAAACACTACACAACAACACTACAACACGACAACACTATAGCAATAATATTTACATTATAACATTTACAGTAAATAACACTATAAATATCATAACATTATATAAATAACACTATATAACATTATAATACAATATAAATAACAATACACAACAAATACTATATATAACACTACACGACAACACTACACAACAACACTACACAACAACACAACAACACTACACGACAACACTACACAACAACACAACAACACTACACGACAACACTACACAACAACATGACAACACTACACAACAACACTACACAACAACACAACAACACTACACGACAACACTACACAACAATTTATTAATATTACATAAATAACATGATAAATATTATATTTATAATATATTAATAAACTATAAATAATATTTAAGATAATAATATCTATAATATTATTATTTATAACATTATATAATAATACAACACTGATAATATTTACAATAATATTATATTAATAATACTACAACACTATAATACCAACACTATACGATAATATTTATATAATAAATATCTATAAATAACACTATAATATAATACTATATTTATAATACTATATAAATAATATTAATAATACTATATAAATAATAATATACACGGATAATATAATAATACTAATGAAGTTAACACTATATTAATAAATAATAATATATATAAATAATATTTACATAAATAAATATAAATATAATAATAACAATACTAAATTAAATACTATATTAATAAATATTTATATAACAATACTATACGACAATATACAACAACATAATAACACGATAAATATTTATAATATACATAAATAACACTACTATAACACTACACAACAACATCATAACATTGACAACACCATAATAACACAACAACACTACATTTATTAATAATATAACAACAATATGATAACATATAATAATATCACATAAATAACATCATATAACAAATATAAATTTAATAACATCATATCGATAACATACGATAACATCTATATTTATAAATATAAATAATAATAATACTAATGAATAACACTATAATAATAATAAATAATACTATATCGATAAATAATAAATATAATAATATTAATAACATTATTGATAACACTATATTAACAACATAATAATACTATATCGATAAATAATAATATAAATAATATGATAATATTTACATAAATAATAATATATAATAAATATTAAATAATACTATATAAATATTTATACAATAACATCTATACAACAATATTAAATAAATATCTAATAACAATATCATAACAACATGATAAATACTACAATAAATACTAATATTAAATAACACTATATAACAAATACTAATACTTATTAAATACTATACAAATAAATAGTTAAACAACACTACACAACAACACAACAACACTACACGACAACACTACACAACAACATGACAACACTACACAACAACACTACACAACAACACTATAATAACATCTACAATATGACAACACTACAACATATAACATCTATAACATATTACCTAATAACACTACACAACAACACGACAACACTACACAACAACACTACACAACAACACAACAACACTACACGACAACACTACAACATGACAACACTACAACATGACAACACTACAACACTACACAACAACACTACAACATGACAACACTACAACATGACAACACTACACGACAACACTACACAACAACACTACACAACAACACTACAACATGACAACACTACACAACAACACTACAACACAACAACACTACACAACAACACTACAACATGACAACACTACAACATGACAACACTACAACATGACAACACTACACAACAACACTACAACACAACAACACTACAGTAGCATGCCTGAGGCCGCCACCCGTGGGTTCCCCCCCCCAGCACCAAGCATCCGCCAGACAGCACGACGTTTCGTTCAAAGACATATTTATTGGCCCACACACGACACCGAGCAGACCGCAAATCACGTGCCTCTGCTCACCTCTCTCTCTCCACTCTCGAGTGGGAGCTTGAGCAAGGCACTGAACCCCCAGTTGCTTCCCGGGCGCTTCACCGCAGCCCACTGCTCCTTAATAACTAAGGATGGGTTAAATGCAGAGAACTAATTTCCCCTTGGGGATTAATAAAAGTGTATATTCTATTCTATTTATAAGGGTGGCCTCGGCTGCTGACTGATTGCCAATCACCAGCAGCCGAGGCCAAATCAGACACAGCTGCCACAATGACAGAGATATAAAGTTATGTTATGTTATTGCTTACCATATCTTAAACTAAACAATCAGAGGAGCTTCGAACTCGCTCCCACAGGTGGTGTTATGTGTCTGGGGAGTCGGATAAGGAAGTGATAATAAACCAGACGGAAGGAATATGTCAACATGTCCTCAGTTCCACGTATCCATCTGGTGTTGTGTGTGTGTGTGTAAAGCTTTCAATAAAAGGCTGGACCAAAGGGTGTCCGGAATGCTTTGAGGTCGCCATGCTCAAGCACGTGCGTCTGAGCGTCCCCTTTGATCAAAGCTTTCAAAGATACTACGTTGTCTGATACATTTCTCACCTCCTTGACCGTGAATATTTTACATTATATAGAGAGGAAAAACCTATCATAACTTGGTGCGTGACCGGATCCCAACATACCCATCGGCTGGATTTTTCTTTTCCTGCGGAGCCGCTGACACCTGTGCAAAGGCCCCGACTGATCATCGGATTAAGAGACCGCTCAGCAGCAGTGGATAATAATTTCTGCAGAGAGGAGATCCAGTCGTGGATTGACGGATCCGCGGATCGGAAGACCGAGGGAGACTGATCCAGACAAAGTACGTATGGTTTTGCCCTTTATGCGAAAAAATAAAGGTTGATTACGCCGTAAAAAAATAAGGTTTTGCCTTTTGCGGAAATAAAGGTTGACTACGAGTCGGAAAAATAAGGTTTTGCCCTTTATGTAGAAATAAAGGTTGACTACGCGTCGGAAAAATAAGTGTTGTGAACTAATACATATTTCGTGGGAGGTTATATGTGTTTGTTTAGCTTTGTTTGTTTGTATTTGTTTGTGAATGAATACTGTGACTCTATTGAATCAAAGGTCGCCCGACCTGTTCAATTAGACAACCACAGATTGGCAAGTTTGGGTAAAGAAACGAGGGAATGTACTAATACTATACGATCACACCATAAACAATGGGTAATTCTCACGGAAAGCCTGAAGGCGAATTTTTCCAGGCGATTGTTTATGTTCAAACAGGACTCAGATAGTGTAAAATATCTGAGAAAATGGAAAACAAAATACTTTTTCAGGCGAACTAAATGTTTTTGAGATAGAAACAATCTGTAAGACTCTAAAAACCATCGCCATAGAAAACAAAATACCTAGACTCAGCGAATCAAAACATCACGAACTAAAACAAGCAGAACAGTGGTTCCGAGCAGCAAAAGAGAGGGCACAAGCCTACGAAAAGAAAAAATTAAGACCCGTAGAAATCACGCTGAGGAAGAGAGTTCACAAGCCCTGTACACAAAAACCGAGTTGGACGAGACCAACGTAAAGCAGTTCACCAGCACCCCGTAGCAACAGCGCCCAGCTCCGGAGAGGAGCCACAGAGCGAGCCGGATGACGAGGAGGACGTATCACCTCCAGCATACGACCGCGACCACCACCGTTATATCCAAAATTAAAAGAGCTCCAGGACCCAAAGCTCCCACCCATTTACACGCCACGTAACTGCCCCACCGACATACCTCAAGAAAGCAAACGCATTTCCAATGTTACAAGTCTCTAATCCACATGCGGAAACACCCAGATGTGTTCCGGCCATGGATGGAGGCCGAATGTACCAATGCATGTGAAGGAGTTACTCCACCACAGAAAACTTTGATCAGTTCTGTGTTAGATTTGTTCATGCTGGCCGAATCCTACAAATTAAACGGCAAGGAAATGGAGAAAGTTATGCAGAAAATGTTCGTAAGCACGATGGTGAAGTGCAGGGGGATTATACAGGAATAGTGGACTTAAGGAGCACCCTTTGTCCACCATTGAACGGTCCAATGGTCGGGCGTTACAAAGACCAGGTAGAGGTCGTTATGACAAGAGCTCGCCCACTGTTCAACAATCAGCATCCCACAGCAGATTAGCTGCATGTAAACAGGGACCCGAGAGTCAGTCTCCGGTTCCAATTCCGTTCTGAAGAGGAACACAGGGCAAGCAGTGGATCCCTCACGAGGAAGGGGAGGAACACCTACCAATAATCATTGAAACACGGCATCCTCCGTGGTATCCAGAAACCTATAGAGGACTGGATTAGAAAACACTCGTCACTTGGGAAACAGCTAACATGGACACAATTATGTCAAATGCACGCCACGCAGAAAACCTCATTAAACTGAATGAACAAAGGACCAGAGGTCTACGCTCGAGAGGGGGGGATTTTGGACCGACTGCATACCAGGGAGGGAAACCACAAGGGAGGGTACCGGGAGGCCGAGGAAGAGGCCGTGGACAGACTCGAGGAGGGGTAGAGGCGAATGAGGAAGAATGTTGGGCCTGCGGAGAGGTTGGACATTGGTCACGTGAATGCCCCAACCCTAAGTGGGGTGGAAACGTCCCAATGACAACCACAGAGCAGTTCCCAGCACCGTAGAGAAATCTAGACTGACTACGAGGAGACTAACAAACAGAAAGATGAAGTAATTAGACATTTGTGGTGCTTGGGGTATGTTAAACGACAACAACAAAACCGTGCCAAAGATTGAGTGTAACGGGAGAAACAGTGGAGTTTTATGTGACACTGGAGCATGTAAACGGTATTTCGACCCAAGTGCCCCGGACACTACATTTATCAAGAGACCATTATGATAAAATGTGCCAATGGTAAATAGCTCGTCACAAGGTGACAAAAAACATAAGTATGACAGACCCCGAGACCGGACGAAACTGTAAAATTCCTGTCATAGTCGATCCTCAATGTCCAGTACCACTATTAGGAAGAGACGCCATGTTGTCCCTAAAAATATACGTGACCTCAAAAGAGGAGGAATGGTCGCCAAAAGCATTGTCAGGCAAGACTCCGAGGGAGTGTACAATGCCCAGATGAGTGAGACCATATACTTCCTACGTAGATAAACAAAGACGAGAAACATGGCTTAAAACCATTCGGAGAAACAAACAGCCCTTATACCGATCACAGACAGAAATGCATTTAACTATGAGGGTGGGGAGAAATGATCTACAATGCGTACAGGCGTTTTTGGCCCATGACCTTGTAAAGATTATATCCTATCTACTGAAGGACATTCCGGGAAATGTGTGGCTACAATGTGAATTGGAAAACACAGACAGACCATTGTTCCAAGTTCAAAACAGCGTTCTCATGTTTCCATTAAAAAGCCAAAACTCCGAATGGAAAGATATGGGACCGAGCTAAGCGCCTGAACCATGGTAACCGATTGGCATCCCACTCCGTCATCTGATGACATGCAATGGGAAACCAGCGGTTCCACTGGGTTTCGGCGAGTACACCTCAAAATCACTGTACGGGCTGAACCAAAGATAAAAGAACATAAAATAGACGACACATGAGATAATGTAATGACACTGGAGGAATCAATGCCAAAATTCCTCCAGAACATGCCATCCACTTTGTGGACTAAAGGACCAGCCGATGTGGGTTTAATAACAACAGCCGAGCCAGTTGTGTTGACACCAAAAGTGATTTCAGACCATGTGTTAGACAGTATCAATTAAAACCCGATGCAAAAAGGGCATCGCTCCGTAATCCAGGAATTACTAACAGCAGGAGTTTTGAAAGAATGTCCAAGCTCTCCTGTAATACAGCTATCTTTCCAGTGAAAAGGCGAATGGTAAAGACTGGCGAATGATACAGGATCTCAGACCTGTGAATGCTGCTGTAATCATCAGAGCTCCAGTGGTCCCTGATCCACATACCATTCTGAACCAGATAGAAGCAGACAAAATTGTTTTTCAGTAATAGATTTAAGCAACGCCTTCTTTTTCTATTCCTGTACACGAAGACAGTCAATATTGGTTTGCATTCACATATGAAGGAAAGAGGTACACCTACACCACGATTACCTCAGGGATATGCTGAAAGTCCGCGATATTCTCAAATAAATTCAAAAGTCGGTTGTCAGCAGCAAATCTGCCTAATGATAGCCAAATAATAACATATGTGGACGACATTTTGTTGGCCTCCACATCTCAAGAAGCATGTGAACAGGACACGAGCGCTACTTCTCCATTTAGAAAGTACGGGTGCAAGGTCAACAAAGGACAAGTTACAGGCAGCAAAGGCAGAAGTAACTTATTTAGGCCATGCAATCAGTGGAGAAGGAAAACGCGTACATTAATGACAGAAAGAAAGCAATATTAAATGCCCGAAACCAGAAACAAAGAAACAAATGTTGTCTTTTCTTGGGCTGTAATTATTGTCATGCTCATATACCAGAGTATGCTAAAGAAACTGCGCCCTGTCAACATTAGTGTATGACAAGCCACCGCTCTAAACGATAGACTAACATGGACCTGTGAAGCTAATGAAGCTTTTGACAAAACAAAACAACTACTTTGGTAGCACAGTTCTAGCTCACCCTAACTATAAAAAGGAGTTCACTTTGGCAGTGGACTGCAAAAGAGGGTTTATGACATCAGTTTTGCTGCAACCAGCTGGAGATAAAATGAGACCTGTAGCGTTTCATTCGAAACGCTTGGATACAGTTGCTCATGCCATGCCCGAATGTGTCCAATCCATTGCAGCAGCTGCAATGGCCGTGGAACAAACGGCAGATATCATTTGTTTCATCCCACCATATTGATGGTTACTCATGCAGTAAGTGCCTTATTGCTACAAGCAAAACTAACATTCCTGTCACCAGCGAGACAATTGCATTACACAGCGGTGTTACTAGGCCAAGGTCACATAACCATCCAAAGATGTATCACCATTAATCCAGCATCGTTTGTTCCCACAACAACAGATGGCACACCACATGACTGTGTAGAGATTGCTGATACTATCACGTTGCCGAGAGTTGACCTGAAGGATATCGCATCATCCAAGGGGAGGTGGTATGTGGATGGGTCAGCCCAGAAGGATGCATGTGGAAAAACCAAGTTGGGTCGGTGAGTGAGTCAGGGAGGGAGTAATAAGTGCAGGCCCACTTCCTCCCACATACTCCGCCCAAGCAGCAGAATTAGTTACTTGACTGAAGCATGCAAAGCAGGGGTCAGGCCTAAAACTGACTATTACACGACAGCCAATATGCACACTCAACATTGTTCATATTTGCTAAAATGTGGGAAAAAAGGAATGGTGACATCTACTGGGCGTCCAGTGGTTCATGCACTTTTGTTAACGGGTTTACTAGCAGCTATAACTTTACCGAAAGAATTAGCTGTAGTAAAATGCCGAGCACATCAGACATGCATAGATGAAATAACAAAAGGCAATGCTAAAGCTGATGAAGAAGCAAAACGAGCGGCTAAAACACCACAGGTACACGTAGTACGAACAACACCGTCAAGTCCAATAGACATTGAGATCCTACGAGAGGCACAAGCGAATGCAACAACACAAGAAAAAAGCCACATGGGAAACAAGGGGGCCACAGAGGAAAAACAAGATGCTTTGTATAGAAGGGAAACCGATCCTACCAAGAAGTCTATTTAAGGTCGTTATTTTGAGTCATAGCTATGCCATGTCTCAACAGGAGGGATGGTATCTATGATAGAACAATACTTCTATACAATAAATATCCAAAACTACTTAAAACTTTTTGTAAAGCATGTAGCATGCATCAAGCACAACCCTCAAGGAAACCTTCGCCAAGCGAGGCAGGTTCCGCTCCTGAATACCCATTCCAGGTAATGCACATGGATTTCATCGAACTCACGCCATGCGGTCATTACAAATACTGTTTAGTAATGGTGGATGCATTTTCCAAATGGGTAGAAATTGCACCAACAACGAAAGCAGATGCTGAAGCAGTGGTGAAAGCCATATGCAAATACATTCTGCCCACTCATGGCATTCCAAGACGATTTACAGTGACAATGGCTCACACTTTGTAAACGAGGTAGTAACAAAACTAAGCGCCATTATGGACATTGAACTAAAATCATTGTATACCATCCACAGAGTGCGGATTGGTAGAAGCGAACCAACGGCACCATAAAAAGCAAACTGAAGAAATGCATGACTGAAACAGGAAAACCTTGGCTGGAGTGCATAGACATTGTGAAAACATACATGCATATCGTTCCGACCCAAACGGGCCTTACACCATTTGAAATCATTCATAGACGACCTCACTACATACCACTAACTCACCCAGATTTAGAGCAAGTGGGTGAGAAAACAATAGTGAGTACATGAAGAAGACCATGATGGGGAGGGAGTCAGAAGCAAATGTCTTCAGATTCACCTGTCTCCCCATTATGTCTGTACAGGTCAGCGACTGGGTCTTCATCCGCCATCAAGAAAAAGACGGGAGCGGCGCACGCTTGGAGGGACCTTTTCAAGTCCTTCTGACGACTGCAACCGCTGTAAAGATAGCCGAGAGGACCACTTGGATACATCTTTCCCATTGCAAACTGTTCCCTACAGAAATCCCGGACCAGTGCCCTGATCCGAGGCGACCCACGAGCAGAGGGAAGACTGACTTCAAAGGGGCTGTCCGCTTAAACGACAGCCATCTCAACGTCAGTGAAGAAACCAACGATCCCTGCTCTTAGGTGTCAGCTCGGGTGATGGAGCGAGAGGTCCCGAGGAACTCAAACGAGAGGAGCAAGGGAGAAGGAGCGGAAAGAAGACCCTCCAGACTCAGAGGACGCCGCAAAAGAGGGTTTCCAGAGGTCCCGAGGAAGAAGGGACGCAGCTGGTACCAACCCGCTGCTGTCACAAGAGAAAGAATGGACACACATGCAACACAGTCCATGGGATGGAAAGAACGAAGAAGAGAAATACCCAAGGATGAAGAATAAGTGGTACAAATATATACATGTTTTAGCAAAAAGCTACAACAAAACTAATTGTTACGTGTGTTCCAAACTACCCTTTGCTTCCAATCAGGTCACCTTGTACGCCCGCAGAATGAGTGAGGCACAAGCAGTGTGTTTCCATGAAACATAGCTAGGAGTGGACATCATGAAGACAGTTTAATGCTAGAGGGACACCATGGTACACCGACGCCAGGAGTTGATAAGTGGATATTGCGCCAAACCTTCTGGGTCGCTTGGTATTATACGGTGAAGGGATCGCACCTCAGTCAGTGGTGATGGAAGACGAGAAAAACCACCCAATATGTTACCGTCAAAAACTTGGTAAAACAGCCATGGAACTACTACCAACTGCGATCAAATAAAATCGACCGAAGGGAGCACCATTGAACGAGACATGCTCCATCCAATGGTACATTTATGATACAGGAGGTGGTGGCTGCGGAAACAATGCCTATATCACTCTCCGCTCGGATGGAAAGGAACATGCGCCCGATTTTGTAACAGATCACAGTATTTATTACTGAGGAAGAAGTCCGAACACGTAAAAGCGAGAAGCACCATTCTTCGTAGCCCACGATTCAGTGTGGGGTCCGGCGCACTCCCAAGAGTACAAACACTGGACAACGGGCCAAAAGGTGCAGCCTCGCCTGTTCCTGGGTAGGAACGTCGAAAAATATGTTGCGTATTGAGACAGTAGATTATCGGCTCGGACTGTTCATCAACAGCTCCTGATGAATCGAAGAGGCCCAAAACAGAGAGATAGACGCCATCCGCATTACCATGGTAATGCAGAATCGAATGGCCCTTGATTTACTTACCGCAGCCACAGGAGGAACATGTGTCCTTCTGAACACATCCTGCTGTACGATATTACTGATGATGTCCACTCCCAGAACATGACCGACGCACTGCCGCCTATATCAGTTGCAGCGAGCAATGGCGGCCGACCACAAAGCCAAGCCATATGAAAGCTGGTATGATTGGCTGTTTAACGGCTCATGAGGCAAGTCCTTATAAAACGGGGCGATGTTATGTGGGATTGTTGACCGTCATCTGTGTCCTGAGTTGTGTGATCCCGCCTATTCGTGTGATAACAATCAGAGCAATCAATACCCTAACATCGGTGTCTGGACTCACCTCACGGATGGAGCCCATTGAAATTACAGCGTATATTCATATGTATGATGACATGGGAAGACCTGTCAATGTCCGTTAAGAAAATATAACGTAAACTTTGGTTTAAGCTTGATGACATAATTGTGTAAAACCTCACAAGGAACGGACAATTATTGATGTGAAGCTGCTGACTAAAAGTTTAATTCCCTAAAGAGATTGGTGTGGTGTTACTAACAAATTATGTAAGAAAAAAGAATAATCAAGTGATTCTGCTTGGACTGCTTAACCCAAATACGTAAATCACATGCTGCTTAGAAATTAGACAAATCAAATGAGTGCCCTTATTGACCAAGTTTAAATAATAAGCAATAGCATAAACAGGAGGAACTGATAGAGATATAAAGTTATGTTATGTTATTGCTTACCATATCTTAAACTAAACAATCAGAGGAGCTTCCCGAACTCCGCTTCCACTCGAAGGTGGTGTTATGTGTCTGGGGAGTCGGATAAGGAAGTGATAATAAACCAGACGGAAGGAATATGTCAACATGTCCTCAGTTCCACGTATCCATCTGGTGTTGTGTGTGTGTGTGTAAAGCCAATAAAAGGCTGGACCAAAGGGTGCTCATGGAATGCTTTGGAGGTCGTCTGCTAAGCACGCAGCCTGAGCGCCCCTTTGATCAAAGCTTGAAGATACTACGTTGTCTGTGATTCATTTCTCACCTCCTTGACCGTGAATATTTTACATGATATAGAGAGGAAAAAACCTATCACACAACTACACGACAACACTACACGACAACACTACACAACAACACTACAACACGACAACACTACACAGCAACAACACTACACTACAACACTACACAACAACACTACAACACGACAACACTACACAACAACACTACACAACAACACTACAACACAACAACACTACACAACAACACTACACAACAACATGACAACACTACACAACAACACAACAACACTAGCTAATACCTAACACTAACAACACAAATAATACTACACAATAACATACATAAATAATAAATATTAAGCATAACATTTATATAATAATATAATAATATTTATAATATTTACAATAATACTATAATATTTATAAATAATATGATAATAATATATAATAATATAATAATAAAATATAATAAATATTATATTTATAATAATATAATAAATAATAAATAATACTAATATTTATAATATTTATATTTATAATATTTAATAATAATATTTATAATATTATAATAATAATAAATAATAATAATAATAATACTATAATGTATTAATATTTATATTAAATAAACATTATAATATTATAATAATACTATATTAAATATAAATATAATAACACTGTATCACTATATTTATAATATTACATATAATAATACTATATTTATTAACACTATATTAAATAAATAATAATATTTACATTTATTAATACATAATAACAATACTTTACATTTATTAAACATACTATACAACAAATAAATACTAACGCTACACTACAACACTACATTAACAACACTACAACACGATAACACTATACAACAACACTATGACACAACATAATACAATAATACTATAATATAACACTACAATAATATGACACACTAATAATAAACATTAATACAATAATACAATAACACAATATATTTATAATATTTATATTTATAATATTTATAATATTATATTTATAAATATAAATAATAATAATAATAATATTTATTTATAATATTTTATTAATAATATAATAATATTACATTTATTAACAACAAACATAATAATAATAATACTACATTATAACACTACATAATAACAATAAATAACATTTACATTATAATACAATATGATAATAATATGATAACATTATAATAATACAATAAATAATAATAATAATACTATATTTATAAGAATATTAATAATAATATATAATATTTATATAATAATATTATAATAATAATAATAATATTTATATTTATAATATTATATAATAATACGATAATATTATATAATAACATTTATATAATAATACAATAATAACATATTTAATAATAATATACAATAACACAATAATACTATATCGATAATATTTACATAGAATATTTATAATATTATACAACAATAAATAACAATAATAATACTATATTTATTAAATACTACATAAATAAACATTTAACGACATAATATTAATTATATGATATAACAATAATATAAATATTTATATTTAAACAATACTATATAAACACAACAAATTACAACACTACAACAACTATACCTACATAATAATACTATATTTATAATTAATAACACTATACGACAACACTACATAACAACATAATACACTATACAACAACACTACATAACAACATTTACAAATATTTCATAATAAATACTACTAATAATAATACAATAACATTATATTTATAATATTATACTACACAACAATAATAATAATAATACATAATAATATTATATAACAACAATATAATAACACTATACAATAATATTATTAAATAACAATTACTACGATAAACAACACTATATAATAAAACAATAAATTATTACATTACATAAATACTACGTATATTTATACTAATAATACACTGCATAATAACACAATACTACTACACAACAACACTGCTACATTTATAATATAATAATAATAACTACAATAATACTATATGATAACAGCACTACTATATAATAAATAACACTCGATAAATACAATAAATATTAATGATACTATACATTAACATTTCACAACACAACAACACTATACTGCCTAACAACACTACATAAATAACACATAACACTATACAACACAACACTATAATAACATAAATAATTATAATGATAACACTAACAATAAATAAACATAATACTATAATAAATACTACAACAACAACATGATAATACTATAATGATAACAACAATAAATAATATTTATAACACTATAATACTAATAACAAAAATAATATTTATATTTATACAATAATAAATAATATAATAATAATAATATGATAATACTATATAAATAATATTTATAATAATAATATTAAATAATATCTATATAATAAATACTATATTTATTAAATATTTATTAACAATAACATAACATTTATAATAATAATACTATTAATAATAACATTAGCAATATTAATATAATATTTGTATAATAATATAATAACACTAAATAACATTTATAACAACACTACAACAATACTACAATGACAACACTACAATATGACAATACACTATAACATCAACACTACACAACACACAACAACACAACAACACTAATAACAAAATCTACCTGACAACACTACACGACAACACTACACAACAACTCTACACAACAACACTACACAACAACACGACAACACTACACAACAACACTACACAACAACACTACACAACAACACAACACTACACAACAACACTACACAACAACACGACAACACAACAACACTACACAACAATCTATGAGAGGAGGGAGGAAAGAGGAGGGAGGAGGGAGGAAAGAGGAGGGAGGAAAGAGGAGGGAGGTAAGAGGAGGGAGGAGAGAGGAGGGAGGAAAGAGGAGTGAGGAAAGAGGAGGGAGGAGGGAGGAGGGAGGAAAGAGAGGAGGAGGGAGGAGGAAGGGAGGGAGGAGGAGGAAAGAGGAGGAGGAAAGAGGAAAGAGAGAGGAGGAGGGAGGAGGGAGGAGGGAGGAGAGAGGAGGGAGGTAAGAGGAGGGAGGAGTGAGGAGGGAGGAGAGAGGAGGGAGGAAAGAGGTGGGAGGAGAGAGGAAAGAGGAAAGAGGAGTGAGGAGGGAGGAAAGAGGAGGGAGGTAAGAGGAGGGAGGAAAGAGGAGGGAGGAAAGAGGAGGGAGGAGAGAGGAAAGAGGAAAGAGGAGGGAGGAGGGAGGAAAGAGGAGGGAGGTAAGAGGTGGGAGGATGGAGGAGGGAGGAAAGAGGAGGGAGGAGAGAGGAGGGAGGTAAGAGGAGGGAGGAGAGAGGAGGGAGGTAAGAGGAGGGAGGAGAGGAGGGAGGAGTGAGGAGAGAGGAAGAGGAGGAGGGAGGAGGAGGAGAGGAGGAGAGGAGGAGGTAAGAGGAGGGAGGAAAGAGGAGAGGGGAGGAGGAGGAGGGAGGAAAAGAGGTGGAGGAGAGGAGAGGAGGAAGAGGGGAGGATGGAGGAAAGAGGAGGAGGAAGGAGGGGAGAGGAGGAGAGAGGACGGAGGAGGGAGGAGGAGAGGAGGAGGAAAGAGGAGGAGAGGAGAGGAGGGAGGAGAGAGGAGGGAGGGAAGAGGTAGAGGAGGAGGAGGAGCTGAGAACAGGAGGAGGAAAGAGGAGGGAGGAGGGAGGAGAAGGGAGGAGGAGAGGAGGGAAAGGAGGGAGGAGGGAGGAGAGGAGGAAGAGGAAGAGGAGTGAGGAGGGAGGAGTGAGGAGAGAGGAGAGAGGAGGGAGGTAAGAGGTGGGAGGATGGAGGAGGGAGGAAAGAGGAGGGAGGAGAGAGGAGGGAGGAGAGAGGAGGGAGGAAAGAGGAGGGAGGAGAGAGGAGGGAGGAAAGAGGAGGGAGGAAAGAGGAGGGAGGAGAGAGGAGGGAGGAGGAAAGAGGAGGAGGAGAGGAGGAGGAGAGGAGGAGGAGCGGAAGAGAGGAGGAGGAGAGAGGAGGGAGGTAAGAGGAGGGAGGAGAGAGGAGGGAGGAGAGAGGAGGGAGGAAAGAGGAGGGAGAAGAGGAAGAGGAGGAGGAGAGGAGGGAGGGAGGAGGGAGGGGAGGAGGGAGGAGGTAAGGAGGAGGAGGAGGAGGAGGAGGGAGGTAAGAGGAGGGAGGAGAGAGGAGGGAGGAAAGAGGAGGGAGGAGAGAGGAGGGAGGTAAGAGGAAGGAGGAGAGAGGAGGGAGGAGAGAGGAGGAGAGAGGAGGGAGGTAAGAGGAGGGAGGAGAGAGGAGGGAGGAAAGAGGAGGGAGGAGAGAGGAGGCAATCAGGACAGCTGCCGTCCCGGCCGCTTGATGAATCTGCGTCTCTTCCGTCTCCGTGGTCCCTGCCGTGAGAAGCTGTGATGTCATCAGTTTGTGTTTGTGATGTCATCAGTTTGTGTTCGCGCTCCGTCCCGCTCTGTCCTCTTGTCTTACCTGTCCTCATGTCTTACCTGTCCTCATGTCTTACCTGTCCTCTTGTCTTACCTGTCCTCATGTCTTACCTGTCCTCTTGTCTTACCTGTCCTCATGTCTTACCTGTCCTCTTGTCTTACCTGTCCTCATGTCTTACCTGTCCTCTTGTCTTACCTGTCCTCATGTCTTACCTGTCCTCTTGTCTTACCTGTCCTCATGTCTTACCTGTCCTCATGTCTTACCTGTCCTCTTGTCTTACCTGTCCTCATGTCTTACCTGTCCTCTTGTCTTACCTGTCCTCTTGTCTTACCTGTCCTCATGTCTTATCTGTCCTCATGTCTTACCTGTCCTCTTGTCTTACCTGTCCTCTTGTCTTACCTGTCCTCATGTCTTACCTGTCCTCTTGTCTTACCTGTCCTCATGTCTTACCTGTCCTCTTGTCTTACCTGTCCTCATGTCTTACATGTCCTCTTGTCTTACCTGTCCTCATGTCTTACCTGTCCTCATGTCTTACCTGTCCTCATGTCTTACCTGTCCTCATGTCTTACCTGTCCTCTTGTCTTACCTGTCCTCATGTCTTACCTGTCCTCAGTGCTCCAGTCCTCTGGAGGGATGAGAATGCTCTGCATCTTATTTCTCGGCCGTCTCTCAGTGCTCAAAGTTTCTTTTACGATAAGGAGAAACCATTAGCTGCTGTCAAACAGCCAGGAAGAGAGATTTTTTTTTTTATTGAAATAAGATTAAAATGATAAGTTTGACTGAGGGTTCCTGATAACATATTTCAGCTCATAAGCGCGGTGTGGGCACAGGGATTAGACGAGGGGGGGGACATCGAGGAGAGAGAGAGAAATTCATAATGTATAATAAAACAAAAGGTGTCATGGGAAATAACAGTGATATTAAAATTAGAATAAGGTGGGATCTATATGAACAAATGCAGATTTGAAAATGTAAATGATGACGAGGAACGGAGGACAAATGTGAAGCTGAGGAGGAAGAAAAGAGCTTCAGGGCCTCGGAGGAAGAGGACGGGGGGGGGGGGGGGGCTGAGAGTAACGGTGGGACATGTTGATGGATTCATATTTAAACATTTTGAAGTGATTGCCTCGCTAAACAAAAGACTTCACAACACACATTTACACACACATGTACATACACATGTACACACACATGTACACACATGTACACACTTGTACATACATGTTCACACATGTACATACATGTACACACACATGTACACACACATACACACACATGTACACACATGTACACACATGTACACACACATGTACACACACATGTACACACATGTACACTTGTACATACATGTACACACACATGTACACACACATATGTATACACACATGTACACACACATGTACACATGTACACATGGACACACACCTGTACACACATGTACACACATATGTACACACACATGTACACACACCTGTACACACATGTACACACATGTACATACACATGTACACACACATGTACACACATGTACACACTTGTACACACATGTACACACACACTCACACACACACACTCACACACACACACTCACACTCACACACACACACTCACACACACTCACACACACACACTCACACACACACTCACACACACACACACTCACACACACACACACACACACACACACACACACACACACTCTCACACACACACACACGTGCTCTCCCGCAGACAGACAAAGCGCCCCTCCCCCTCCCTCCAGTCTGTAAGTTGTCGTGACTGAAACATCAACAACTGTGACCTGGGCCACGCCGCGGTGATGAAGAGGAGGGACCGGCTGTATGGTGAAGAAGAGGAGGGACCGGCTGTCTCCGTGTCCTTCGTCCTCCGTGTCATCACCACCATCTGATGGAGACTTCATGACTCGAGCTCCGTCTCTCCGCCCGACGTCAGCAGCTCATTGGCTGTGAAGGCAAAACAAAAGGAGGAAGGATGAGCAGAGCCCCCCCCCCCCCCCGCCAGGCGCCGCCTTCATTTCCAGCCTCTACGATCCATCGCCGCTCTACATCTTCTTGTCTGAAATTCCTTTAAAATGGAAAATAAACTAGAAATGTAATGTATTTGTTGTTTATTTTCCTGTGTGTGTGTGTGTGTGGGGGGGGGGGAACATGTCTGCCCCCCCCCACACACACACACACACACACACACACACACACACTGTGCAGCACTCAGAGCGACCAATGAGGAGATAGAGGTGCTCCTTCTGAACGGATCAGAGCGTTGAGCGGAGAGGACAGAGGGGAACACACTGAGCTCCTCTCCTCTCTCCTCTCCTCTATCCTCTCCTCCTCCTCCTCCTCTCCCCCTCCTCTCCCCTCTCCTCTCATCTCCTCTCTCCTCTCCTCTATCCTCCTCTCCTCTCTCTTCTATCCTCTCCTTTCTCCTCTCTCCTCTCCTCTCTCCTCTCTCCTCATGTACGTGTGAGTTACAGAACCAGGAAAAAAACCTCACACGTCTCACAGACAAGATGTTCCTTGTGTGTGTTGTGTGTGTGTGTGTGGTATGTGTGTGTGTGGTGTGTGTGTGTGGTATGTGTGTGTGTGGTGTGTGTGTGGAGGTGAGGAGGTGTGAGGAGGCGTGAGGAGTTGTCCAGCGTGAGGAGGTGTCCACACCTCCTCACACTGGACAACTCTGTCCAGTGTGAGGAGCGGCTGTCACACTGGACAGCCGCTCTGTCATGACGAGCCCAGAGCGGCTGCTGGCAGGATCTGACTCAGGAACACAAGACATACAAGCTTTCCCTCACAGCTGTTGGAGGAAATTAATTAAATTCAGTTTATTTTATATTGCCCAAGATTACAATTTTGCCTCGGAGAGCTTTACATCTGTACACTGATACGACATCGCTGACCTTTGACCTTTGATCTCACATCGGGTGAAATCAAAGGTAAAACACATTCAGAGCAACAGAAGAATAGATGTCATGTGACTAGATGAACAATAGATGTCATGTGACCAGATGAACAATAGATGTCATGTGACTAGATGAACAATAGATGTCATGTGACCAGGTGAACAATAGATGTCATGTGACTAGATGAACAATAGATGTCATGTGACTAGATGAACAATAGATGTCATGTGACCAGGTGAACAATAGATGTCATGTGACTAGATGAACAATAGATGTCATGTGACCAGATGAACAATATATGTCATGTGACCAGATGAACAATAGATGTCATGTGACCAGGTGAACAATAGATGTCATGTGACCAGATGAACAATAGATGTCATGTGACCAGATGAACAATAGATGTCATGTGACTAGATGAACAATAGATGTCATGTGACCAGATGAACAATAGATGTCATGTGACTAGATGAACAATAGATGTCATGTGACTAGATGAACAATAGATATCATGTGACCAGATGAACAATAGATGTCATGTGACCAGATGAACAATAGATGTCATGTGACCAGATGAACAATATATGTCATGTGACTAGATGAACAATAGATGTCATGTGACTAGATGAACAATAGATGTCATGTGACCATGAACAATAGATGTCATGTGACCAGATGAACAATAGATGTCATGTGACCATGAACAATAGATGTCATGTGACCAGATGAACAATAGATGTCATGTGACCAGATGAACAATAGATGTCATGTGACCAGATGAACAATAGATGTCATGTGACCAGATGAACAATATATGTCATGTGACCAGATGAACAATAGATGTCATGTGACTAGATGAACAATAGATGTCATGTGACCAGATGAACAATAGATGTCATGTGACCAGATGAACAATAGATGTCATGTGACCAGATGAACAATAGATGTCATGTGACCAGATGAACAATAGATGTCATGTGACCAGATGAACAATAGATGTCATGTGACCAGATGAACAATATATGTCATGTGACTAGATGAACAATAGATGTCATGTGACCAGATGAACAATAGATGTCATGTGACCAGATGAACAATAGATGTCATGTGACTAGATGAACAATAGATGTCATGTGACCAGGTGAACAATAGATGTCATGTGACCAGATGAACAATAGATGTCATGTGACCAGATGAACAATAGATGTCATGTGACCAGATGAACAATAGATGTCATGTGACCAGATGAACAATAGATGTCATGTGACTAGATGAACAATAGATGTCATGTGACCAGATGAACAATAGATGTCATGTGACTAGATGAACAATAGATGTCATGTGACCAGATGAACAATAGATGTCATGTGACCAGATGAACAATAGATGTCATGTGACCAGATGAACAATAGATGTCATGTGACCAGATGAACAATAGATGTCATGTGACCAGATGAACAATAGATGTCATGTGACCAGATGAACAATAGATGTCATGTGACTAGATGAACAATAGATGTCATGTGACCAGATGAACAATAGATGTCATGTGACTAGATGAACAATAGATGTCATGTGACCAGATGAACAATAGATGTCATGTGACCACATGAACAATAGATGTCATGTGACCAGATGAACAATAGATGTCATGTGACCAGATGAACAATAGATGTCATGTGACCAGATGAACAATAGATGTCATGTGACCAGATGAACAATAGATGTCATGTGACCAGATGAACAATAGATGTCATGTGACTGGATGAACAATAGATGTCATGTGACCAGATGAACAATAGATGTCATGTGACCAGATGAACAATAGATGTCTGAATGACCAGATGAACAATAGATGTCATGTGACTAGATGAACAATAGATGTCATGTGACCAGATGAACAATAGATGTCATGTGACCAGATGAACAATAGATGTCATGTGACTAGATGAACAATAGATGTCATGTGACCAGATGAACAATAGATGTCATGTGACCAGGTGAACAATAGATGTCATGTGACCTGATGAACAATAGATGTCATGTGACTAGATGAACAATAGATGTCATGTGACCAGATGAACAATAGATGTCATGTGACGATGAACAATAGATGTCATGTGACCAGATGAACAATAGATGTCATGTGACTAGATGAACAATAGATGTCATGTGACCAGATGAACAATAGATGTCATGTGACCATGAACAATAGATGTCATGTGACCAGATGAACAATAGATGTCATGTGACCAGATGAACAATAGATGTCATGTGACCAGATGAACAATAGATGTCATGTGACCAGATGAACAATAGATGTCATGTGACCAGATGAACAATAGATGTCATGTGACCAGATGAACAATAGATGTCATGTGACCAGATGAACAATAGATGTCATGTGACCAGATGAACAATAGATGTCATGTGACTAGATGAACAATAGATGTCATGTGACCAGATGAACAATAGATGTCATGTGACCAGATGAACAATAGATGTCATGTGACTAGATGAACAATAGATGTCATGTGACCAGATGAACAATAGATGTCATGTGACTAGATGAACAATAGATGTCATGTGACCAGATGAACAATAGATGTCATGTGACCAGATGAACAATATATGTCATGTGACTAGATGAACAATAGATGTCATGTGACTAGATGAACAATAGATGTCATGTGACCTGATGAACAATAGATGTCATGTGACCAGATGAACAATAGATGTCATGTGACTAGATGAACAATAGATGTCATGTGACCAGATGAACAATAGATGTCATGTGACCAGATGAACAATAGATGTCATGTGACCAGATGAACAATAGATGTCATGTGACCAGATGAACAATAGATGTCATGTGACTGAATGAACAATAGATGTCATGTGACCAGATGAACAATAGATGTCATGTGACCAGATGAACAATAGATGTCATGTGACCATGAACAATAGATGTCATGTGACTAGATGAACAATAGATGTCATGTGACCAGATGAACAATAGATGTCATGTGACTAGATGAACAATAGATGTCATGTGACCAGATGAACAATAGATGTCATGTGACCAGATGAACAATAGATGTCATGTGACCAGATGAACAATAGATGTCATGTGACCAGATGAACAATAGATGTCATGTGACCAGATGAACAATAGATGTCATGTGACAGATGAAAACAATAGATGTCATGTGACCAGATGAACAATAGATGTCATGTGACCAGATGAACAATAGATGTCATGTGACCAGATGAACAATAGATGTCATGTGACTAGATAAACAATAGATGTCATGTGACCAGATGAACAATAGATGTCATGTGACCAGATGAACAATAGATGTCATGTGACCAGATGAACAATAGATGTCATGTGACCAGATGAACAATAGATGTCATGTGACCAGATGAAAAATAGATGTCATGAATGAACAATAGATGTGACCAGATGAACAATAGATGTCATGTGACTAGATATCATGTGACCAGATGAACAATAGATGTCATGTGACCAGATGAACAATAGATGTCATGTGACCAGATGAACAATAGATGTGTCCAGATGAACAATAGATGTCATGTGACCAGATGAACAATAGATGTCATGTGACCAGATGAACAATAGATGTCATGTGACCAGATGAACAATAGATGTCATGTGACCAGATGAACAATAGATGTCATGTGACCAGATGAACAATAGATGTCATGTGACCAGATGAACAATAGATGTCATGTGACCAGATGAACAATAGATGTCATGTGACCAGATGAACAATAGATGTCATGTGACCAGATGAACAATAGATGTCATGTGACCAGATGAACAATAGATGTCATGTGACCAGATGAACAATAGATGTCATGTGACCAGATGAACAATAGATGTCATGTGACCAGATGAACAATAGATGTCATGTGACCAGATGAACAATAGATGTCATGTGACCAGATGAACAATAGATGTCATGTGACCAGATGAACAATAGATGTCATGTGACCAGATGAACAATAGATGTCATGTGACCAGATGAACAATAGATGTCATGTGACCAGATGAACAATAGATGTCATGTGACCAGATGAACAATAGATGTCATGTGACCAGATGAACAATAGATGTCATGTGACCAGATGAACAATAGATGTCATGTGACCAGATGAACAATAGATGTCATGTGACCAGATGAACAATAGATGTCATGTGACCAGATGAACAATAGATGTCATGTGACCAGATGAACAATAGATGTCATGTGACCAGATGAACAATAGATGTCATGTGACCAGATGAACAATAGATGTCATGTGACTAGATGAACAATAGATGTCATGTGACCAGATGAACAATAGATGTCATGTGACCAGATGAACAATAGATGTCATGTGACCAGATGAACAATAGATGTCATGTGACCAGATGAACAATAGATGTCATGTGACCAGATGAACAATAGATGTCATGTGACCAGATGAACAATAGATGTCATGTGACTAGATGAACAATAGATGTCATGTGACCAGATGAACAATAGATGTCATGTGACCATGAACAATAGATGTCATGTGACCAGATGAACAATAGATGTCATGTGACCAGATGAACAATAGATGTCATGTGACCAGATGAACAATAGATGTCATGTGACCAGATGAACAATAGATGTCATGTGACTAGATGAACAATAGATGTCATGTGACCAGATGAACAATAGATGTCATGTGACAGATGAACAATAGATGTCATGTGACCAGATGAACAATAGATGTCATGTGACCAGATGAACAATATATGTCATGTGACCAGATGAACAATAGATGTCATGTGACCAGATGAACAATAGATGTCATGTGACCGGATGAACAATAGATGTCATGTGACCAGATGAACAATAGATGTCATGTGACCAGATGAACAATAGATGTCATGTGACCAGATGAACAATAGATGTCATGTGACTAGATGAACAATAGATGTCATGTGACCAGATGAACAATAGATGTCATGTGACCAGATGAACAATAGATGTCATGTGACCAGATGAACAATAGATGTCATGTGACCAGATGAACAATAGATGTCATGTGACCAGATGAACAATAGATGTCATGTGACCAGATGAACAATAGATGTCATGTGACCAGATGAACAATAGATGTCATGTGACCAGATGAACAATAGATGTCATGTGACCAGATGAACAATAGATGTCATGTGACCAGATGAACAATAGATGTCATGTGACCAGATGAACAATAGATGTCATGTGACCAGATGAACAATAGATGTCATGTGACCAGATGAACAATAGATGTCATGTGACCAGATGAACAATAGATGTCATGTGACCAGATGAACAATAGATGTCATGTGACCAGATGAACAATAGATGTCATGTGACCAGATGAACAATAGATGTCATGTGACTAGATGAACAATAGATGTCATGTGACCAGATGAACAATAGATGTCATGTGACCAGATGAACAATAGATGTCATGTGACCAGATGAACAATAGATGTCATGTGACAGATGAACAATAGATGTCATGTGACCAGATGAACAATAGATGTCATGTGACCAGATGAACAATAGATGTCATGTGACCAGATGAACAATAGATGTCATGTGACCAGATGAACAATAGATGTCATGTGACCAGATGAACAATAGATGTCATGTGACTAGATGAACAATAGATGTCATGTGACCAGATGAACAATAGATGTCATGTGACCAGATGAACAATAGATGTCATGTGACCAGATGAACAATAGATGTCATGTGACCAGATGAACAATAGATGTCATGTGACCAGATGAACAATAGATGTCATGTGACCAGATGAACAATAGATGTCATGTGACCAGATGAACAATAGATGTCATGTGACCAGATGAACAATAGATGTCATGTGACCAGATGAACAATAGATGTCATGTGACCAGATGAACAATAGATGTCATGTGACTCGATGAACAATAGATTTCATGTGACCAGATGAACAATAGATGTCATGTGACCAGATGAACAATAGATGTCATGTGACCAGATGAACAATAGATGTCATGTGACCAGATGAACAATAGATGTCATGTGACCAGATGAACAATAGATGTCATGTGACCAGATGAACAATAGATGTCATGTGACCAGATGAACAATAGATGTCATGTGACCAGATGAACAATAGATGTCATGTGACCAGATGAACAATAGATGTCATGTGACCAGATGAACAATAGATGTCATGTGACCAGATGAACAATAGATGTCATGTGACCAGATGAACAATAGATGTCATGTGACCAGATGAACAATAGATGTCATGTGACCAGATGAACAATAGATGTCATGTGACCAGATGAACAATAGATGTCATGTGACCAGATGAACAATAGATGTCATGTGACCAGATGAACAATAGATGTCATGTGACCAGATGAACAATAGATGTCATGTGACCAGATGAACAATAGATGTCATGTGACCAGATGAACAATAGATGTCATGTGACCAGATGAACAATAGATGTCATGTGACCAGATGAACAATAGATGTCATGTGACCAGATGAACAATAGATGTCATGTGACTAGATGAACAATAGATGTCATGTGACCAGATGAACAATAGATGTCATGTGACCAGATGAACAATAGATGTCATGTGACCAGATGAACAATAGATGTCATGTGACCAGATGAACAATAGATGTCATGTGACCAGATGAACAATAGATGTCATGTGACCAGATGAACAATAGATGTCATGTGACCAGATGAACAATAGATGTCATGTGACCAGATGAACAATAGATGTCATGTGACCAGATGAACAATAGATGTCATGTGACCAGATGAACAATAGATGTCATGTGACCAGATGAACAATAGATGTCATGTGACCAGATGAACAATAGATGTCATGTGACCAGATGAACAATAGATGTCATGTGACCAGATGAACAATAGATGTCATGTGACCAGATGAACAATAGATGTCATGTGACCAGATGAACAATAGATGTCATGTGACCAGATGAACAATAGATGTCATGTGACCAGATGAACAATAGATGTCATGTGACCAGATGAACAATAGATGTCATGTGACCAGATGAACAATAGATGTCATGTGACCAGATGAACAATAGATGTCATGTGACCAGATGAACAATAGATGTCATGTGACCAGATGAACAATAGATGTCATGTGACCAGATGAACAATAGATGTCATGTGACCAGATGAACAATAGATGTCATGTGACCAGATGAACAATAGATGTCATGTGACCAGATGAACAATAGATGTCATGTGACCAGATGAACAATAGATGTCATGTGACCAGATGAACAATAGATGTCATGTGACCAGATGAACAATAGATGTCATGTGACCAGATGAACAATAGATGTCATGTGACCAGATGAACAATAGATGTCATGTGACCAGATGAACAATAGATGTCATGTGACCAGATGAACAATAGATGTCATGTGACCAGATGAACAATAGATGTCATGTGACCAGATGAACAATAGATGTCATGTGACCAGATGAACAATAGATGTCATGTGACCAGATGAACAATAGATGTCATGTGACCAGATGAACAATAGATGTCATGTGACCAGATGAACAATAGATGTCATGTGACCAGATGAACAATAGATATCATGTGACCAGATGAACAATAGATGTCATGTGACTGATGAACAATAGATGTCATGTGACCAGGTGAACAATAGATGTCATGTGACCAGATGAACAATAGATGTCATGTGACCAGATGAACAATAGATGTCATGTGACTAGATGAACAATAGATGTCATGTGACCAGATGAACAATAGATGTCATGTGACCAGATGAACAATAGATGTCATGTGACCAGATGAACAATAGATGTCATGTGACCAGATGAACAATAGATGTCATGTGACCAGATGAACAATAGATGTCATGTGACCAGATGAACAATAGATGTCATGTGACCAGATGAACAATAGATGTCATGTGACCAGATGAACAATAGATGTCATGTGACCAGATGAACAATAGATGTCATGTGACCAGATGAACAATAGATGTCATGTGACCAGATGAACAATAGATGTCATGTGACCAGATGAACAATAGATGTCATGTGACCTGATGAACAATAGATGTCATGTGACCAGATGAACAATAGATGTCATGTGACCAGATGAACAATAGATGTCATGTGACCAGATGAACAATAGATGTCATGTGACCAGATGAACAATAGATGTCATGTGACCAGATGAACAATAGATGTCATGTGACCAGATGAACAATAGATGTCATGTGACCAGATGAACAATAGATGTCATGTGACCAGATGAACAATAGATGTCATGTGACCAGATGAACAATAGATGTCATGTGACCAGATGAACAATAGATGTCATGTGACCAGATGAACAATAGATGTCATGTGACCAGATGAACAATAGATGTCATGTGACCAGATGAACAATAGATGTCATGTGACCAGATGAACAATAGATGTCATGTGACCAGATGAACAATAGATGTCATGTGACCTGGATGAACAATAGATGTCATGTGACCAGATGAACAATAGATGTCATGTGACCAGATGAACAATAGATGTCATGTGACCAGATGAACAATAGATGTCATGTGACCAGATGAACAATAGATGTCATGTGACCAGATGAACAATAGATGTCATGTGACCAGATGAACAATAGATGTCATGTGACCAGATGAACAATAGATGTCATGTGACCAGATGAACAATAGATGTCATGTGACCAGATGAACAATAGATGTCATGTGACCAGATGAACAATAGATGTCATGTGACCAGATGAACAATAGATGTCATGTGACCAGATGAACAATAGATGTCATGTGACCAGATGAACAATAGATGTCATGTGACCAGATGAACAATAGATGTCATGTGACCAGATGAACAATAGATGTCATGTGACCAGATGAACAATAGATGTCATGTG
This sequence comes from Pseudoliparis swirei, assembly GCF_029220125.1. Classification (NCBI taxonomy): domain Eukaryota; kingdom Metazoa; phylum Chordata; class Actinopteri; order Perciformes; family Liparidae; genus Pseudoliparis; species Pseudoliparis swirei. The sequence goes on from NW_026613263.1 coordinate 782,011, forward strand.
ACCAGATGAACAATAGATGTCATGTGACTAGATGAACAATAGATGTCATGTGACCAGATGAACAATAGATGTCATGTGACCAGATGAACAATAGATGTCATGTGACCAGATGAACAATAGATGTCATGTGACCAGATGAACAATAGATGTCATGTGACCAGATGAACAATAGATGTCATGTGACCAGATGAACAATAGATGTCATGTGACCAGATGAACAATAGATGTCATGTGACCAGATGAACAATAGATGTCATGTGACCAGATGAACAATAGATGTCATGTGACCAGATGAACAATAGATGTCATGTGACCAGATGAACAATAGATGTCATGTGACCAGATGAACAATAGATGTCATGTGACCAGATGAACAATAGATGTCATGTGACCAGATGAACAATAGATGTCATGTGACCAGATGAACAATAGATGTCATGTGACCAGATGAACAATAGATGTCATGTGACCAGATGAACAATAGATGTCATGTGACCAGATGAACAATAGATGTCATGTGACCAGATGAACAATAGATGTCATGTGACCAGATGAACAATAGATGTCATGTGACCAGATGAACAATAGATGTCATGTGACCAGATGAACAATAGATGTCATGTGACCAGATGAACAATAGATGTCATGTGACCAGATGAACAATAGATGTCATGTGACCAGATGAACAATAGATGTCATGTGACCAGATGAACAATAGATGTCATGTGACCAGATGAACAATAGATGTCATGTGACCAGATGAACAATAGATGTCATGTGACCAGATGAACAATAGATGTCATGTGAACAATAGATGTCATGTGACCAGATGAACAATAGATGTCATGTGACCAGATGAACAATAGATGTCATGTGACCAGATGAACAATAGATGTCATGTGACCAGATGAACAATAGATGTCATGTGACCAGATGAACAATAGATGTCATGTGACCAGATGAACAATAGATGTCATGTGACCTGATGAACAATAGATGTCATGTGACCAGATGAACAATAGATGTCATGTGACCAGATGAACAATAGATGTCATGTGACCAGATGAACAATAGATGTCATGTGACCAGATGAACAATAGATGTCATGTGACAGATAAACAATAGATGTCATGTGACTAGATGAACAATAGATGTCATGTGACCAGATGAACAATAGATGTCATGTGACCAGATGAACAATAGATGTCATGTGACCAGATGAACAATAGATGTCATGTGACCAGATGAACAATAGATGTCATGTGACCAGATGAACAATAGATGTCATGTGACCAGATGAACAATAGATGTCATGTGACCAGATGAACAATAGATGTCATGTGACAGATGAACAATAGATGTCATGTGACCAGATAGACAATAGATGTCATGTGACCAGATGAACAATAGATGGCATGTGACCAGATGAACAATAGATGTCATGTGACCAGATGAACAATAGATGTCATGTGACCAGATGAACAATAGATGTCATGTGACCAGATGAACAATAGATGTCATGTGACCAGATGAACAATAGATGTCATGTGACCATGAACAATAGATGTCATGTGACCAGATGAACAATAGATGTCATGTGACCAGATGAACAATAGATGTCATGTGACTAGATGAACAATAGATGTCATGTGACCAGATGAACAATAGATGTCATGTGACCACAATAGATGTCATGTGACCAGATGAACAATAGATGTCATGTGACCAGATGAACAATAGATGTCATGTGACTAGATGAACAATAGATGTCATGTGACCAGATGAACAATAGATGTCATGTGACCAGATGAACAATAGATGTCATGTGACCAGATGAACAATAGATGTCATGTGACCAGATGAACAATAGATGTCATGTGACCAGATGAACAATAGATGTCATGTGACCAGATGAACAATAGATGTCATGTGACCAGATGAACAATAGATGTCATGTGACCAGATGAACAATAGATGTCATGTGACCAGATGAACAATAGATGTCATGTGACCAGATGAACAATAGATATGAGGACTGAACAATAGATGTCATGTGACCAGATGAACAATAGATGTCATGTGACCAGATGAACAATAGATGTCATGTGACCAGATGAACAATATATGTCATGTGACCAGATGAACAATAGATGTCATGTGACCAGATGAACAATAGATGTCATGTGACCAGATGGACAATAGATGTCATGTGACCATGAACAATAGATGTCATGTGACCAGATGAACAATAGATGTCATGTGACCATGACAATGAATGTCATGGATGATGTCATGTGACCAGATGAACAATAGATGTCATGTGACCAGATGAACAATAGATGTCATGTGACCAGATGAACAATAGATGTCATGTGACCAGATGAACAATAGATGTCATGTGTGACCAGATGAACAATAGATGTCATGTGACCAGATGAACAATAGATGTCATGTGACCAGATGAACAATAGATGTCATGTGACCAGATGAACAATAGATGTCATGTGACTAGATGAACAATAGATGTCATGTGACCAGATGAACAATAGATGTCATGTGACCAGATGAACAATAGATGTCATGTGACTAGATGAACAATAGATGTCATGTGACCAGATGAACAATAGATGTCATGTGACCAGATGAACAATAGATGTCATGTGACCAGATGAACAATAGATGTCATGTGACAGATGAACAATAGATGTCATGTGACCAGATGAACAATAGATGTCATGTGACCAGATGAACAATAGATGTCATGTGACCAGATGAACAATAGATGTCATGACTAGATGAACAATAGATGTCATGTGACCAGATGAACAATAGATGTCATGTGACCAGATGAACAATAGATGTCATGTGACCAGATGAACAATAGATGTCATGTGACCAGATGAACAATAGATGTCATGTGACCAGATGAACAATAGATGTCATGTGACCAGATGAACAATAGATGTCATGTGACTAGATGAACAATAGATGTCATGTGACCAGATGAACAATAGATGTCATGTGACCAGATGAACAATAGATGTCATGTGACTAGATGAACAATAGATGTCATGTGACCAGATGAACAATAGATGTCATGTGACCAGATGAACAATAGATGTCATGTGACCAGATGAACAATAGATGTCATGTGACCAGATGAACAATAGATGTCATGTGACTAGATGAACAATAGATGTCATGTGACCAGATGAACAATAGATGTCATGTGACCAGATGAACAATAGATGTCATGTGACCAGATGAACAATAGATGTCATGTGACCAGATGAACAATAGATGTCATGTGACTAGATGAACAATAGATGTCATGTGACCAGATGAACAATAGATGTCATGTGACCAGATGAACAATAGATGTCATGTGACCAGATGAACAATAGATGTCATGTGACCAGATGAACAATAGATGTCATGTGACCAGATGAACAATAGATGTCATGTGACCAGATGAACAATAGATGTCATGTGACCAGATGAACAATATATGTCATGTGACCAGATGAACAATAGATGTCATGTGACCAGATGAACAATAGATGTCATGTGACCAGATGAACAATAGATGTCATGTGACCAGATGAACAATAGATGTCATGTGACCAGATGAACAATAGATGTCATGTGACCAGATGAACAATAGATGTCGTGACCAGATGAACAATATAATATGTGACCAGATGAACAATAGATGTCATGTGACCTGATGAACAATAGATGTCATGTGACCAGATGAACAATAGATGTCATGTGACCAGATGAACAATAGATGTCATGTGACTAGATGAACAATAGATGTCATGTGACCAGATGAACAATAGATGTCATGTGACCAGATGAACAATAGATGTCATGTGACCAGATGAACAATAGATGTCATGTGACCAGATGAACAATAGATGTCATGTGACCAGATGAACAATAGATGTCATGTGACCAGATGAACAATAGATGTCATGTGACCAGATGAACAATAGATGTCATGTGACCAGATGAACAATAGATGTCATGTGACCAGATGAACAATAGATGTCATGTGACTAGATGAACAATAGATGTCATGTGACCAGATGAACAATAGATGTCATGTGACCAGATGAACAATAGATGTCATGTGACCAGATGAACAATAGATGTCATGTGACTAGATGAACAATAGATGTCATGTGACCAGATGAACAATAGATGTCATGTGACCAGATGAACAATAGATGTCATGTGACCAGATGAACAATAGATGTCATGTGACCAGATGAACAATAGATGTCATGTGACTAGATGAACAATAGATGTCATGTGACCAGATGAACAATAGATGTCATGTGACCAGATGAACAATAGATGTCATGTGACCAGATGAACAATAGATGTCATGTGACCAGATGAACAATAGATGTCATGTGACCAGATGAACAATAGATGTCATGTGACCAGATGAACAATAGATGTCATGTGACCAGATGAACAATAGATGTCATGTGACCAGATGAACAATAGATGTCATGTGACCAGATGAACAATAGATGTCATGTGACCAGATGAACAATAGATGTCATGTGACCAGATGAACAATAGATGTCATGTGACCAGATGAACAATAGATGTCATGTGACCAGATGAACAATAGATGTCATGTGACCAGATGAACAATAGATGTCATGTGACCAGATGAACAATAGATGTCATGTGACCAGATGAACAATAGATGTCATGTGACCAGATGAACAATAGATGTCATGTGACCAGATGAACAATAGATGTCATGTGACCAGATGAACAATAGATGTCATGTGACCAGATGAACAATAGATGTCATGTGACCAGATGAACAATAGATGTCATGTGACCAGATGAACAATAGATGTCATGTGACCAGATGAACAATAGATGTCATGTGACCAGATGAACAATAGATGTCATGTGACCAGATGAACAATAGATGTCATGTGACAGATGAACAATAGATGTCATGTGACCAGATGAACAATAGATGTCATGTGACCAGATGAACAATAGATGTCATGTGACTAGATGAACAATAGATGTCATGTGACCAGATGAACAATAGATGTCATGTGACCAGATGAACAATAGATGTCATGTGACCAGATGAACAATAGATGTCATGTGACCAGATGAACAATAGATGTCATGTGACTATGAACAATAGATGTCATGTGACCAGATGAACAATAGATGTCATGTGACCAGATGAACAATAGATGTCATGTGACCAGATGAACAATAGATGTCATGTGACCAGATGAACAATAGATGTCATGTGACTAGATGAACAATAGATGTCATGTGACCAGATGAACAATAGATGTCATGTGACCAGATGAACAATAGATGTCATGTGACCAGATGAACAATAGATGTCATGTGACCAGATGAACAATAGATGTCATGTGACCAGATGAACAATAGATGTCATGTGACCAGATGAACAATAGATGTCATGTGACCAGATGAACAATAGATATCATGTGACCAGATGAACAATAGATGTCATGTGACTGATGAACAATAGATGTCATGTGACCAGGTGAACAATAGATGTCATGTGACCAGATGAACAATAGATGTCATGTGACTAGATGAACAATAGATGTCATGTGACCAGATGAACAATAGATGTCATGTGACCAGATGAACAATAGATGTCATGTGACCAGATGAACAATAGATGTCATGTGACTAGATGAACAATAGATGTCATGTGACCAGGGATGAACAATAGATGTCATGTGACTAGATGAACAATAGATGTCATGTGACTAGATGAACAATACACACACGTACACACATGTACACGTACACACATGTACACATACACATGTACACATACACATGTACACACATGTACACATTGAGTACACATTGAATACACACATGTACACACATGTACACATTGAGTACACACATGTACACACACACCTGTACACATGTACACATATGTACACACACATGTACACACCTGTACACATGTACACATGTACATACACATGTACACACACATGTACACATGTACACACTTGTACACTCACACCTCACACACACACTCCTCACACACACACACTCACACACACTCACACACTCACACACACACTCACACACACACATACACACTCACACACATACACACACACACACACACACACTCACACACACGTGCTCTCCCGCAGACAGACAAAGCGCCCCTCCCCCTCCCTCCAGTCTGTAAGTTGTCGTGACTGAAACATCAACAACTGTGACCTGGGCCACGCCGCGGTGATGAAGAGGAGGGACCGGCTGTATGGTGAAGAAGAGGAGGGACCGGCTGTCTCCGTGTCCTTCGTCCTCCGTGTCATCACCACCATCTGATGGAGACTTCATGACTCGAGCTCCGTCTCTCCGCCCGACGTCAGCAGCTCATTGGCTGTGAAGGCAAAACAAAAGGAGGAAGGATGAGCAGAGCTCCCCCCCCCCCCCCGCCAGGCGCCGCTTTCATTTCAAGCCTCTACGCATCCATCGCCGCTCTACATCTTCTTGTCTGAAATTCCTTTAAAATGGAAAATAAACTAGAAATGTAATGTATTTGTTGTTTATTTTCCTGTGTGTGTGTGTGTGTGAAAGGCTATATCTGCCCCCACACACACACTCACACACACACACACACACTGTGCAGCACTCAGAGCGACCAATGAGGAGATAGAGGTGCTCCTTCTGAACGGATCAGAGCGTTGAGCGGAGAGGACAGAGGGGAACACACTGAGCTCCTCTCCTCTCTCCTCTCCTCTATCCTCTCTCCTCTATCCTCTCTCCTCTCTCCTCTCTCCTCTCCTCTCATCTCCTCTCTCCTCTCCTCTATCCTCTCCTCTCTCCTCTCTCTTCTATCCTCTCCTTTCTCCTCTCTCCTCTCCTCTCTCCTCTCTCCTCATGTACGTGTGAGTTACAGAACCAGGAAAAAAACCTCACACGTCTCACAGACAAGATGTTCCTTGTGTGTGTTGTGTGTGTGTGTGTGGTATGTGTGTGTGTGGTGTGTGTGTGTGGTATGTGTGTGTGTGGTGTGTGTGTGGAGGTGAGGAGGTGTGAGGAGGCGTGAGGAGTTGTCCAGCGTGAGGAGGTGTCCACACCTCCTCACACTGGACAACTCCTCTGTCATGACGAGCCCAGAGCGGCTGCTGGCAGGATCTGACTCAGGAACACAAGACATACGAGCTTTCCCTCACAGCTGTTGGAGGAAATTAATTAAATTCAGTTTATTTTATATTGCCCAAGATTACAATTTTGCCTCGGAGAGCTTTACATCTGTACACTGATACGACATCGCTGACCTTTGACCTTTGATCTCACATCGGGTGAGATCAAAGGTAAAACACATTCAGAGCAACAGAAGAATAGATGTCATGTGACTAGATGAACAATAGATGTCATGTGACCAGATGAACAATAGATGTCATGTGACTAGATGAACAATAGATGTCATGTGACCAGGTGAACAATATATGTCATGTGACTAGATGAACAATAGATGTCATGTGACTAGATGAACAATAGATGTCATGTGACCAGGTGAACAATAGATGTCATGTGACTAGATGAACAATAGATGTCATGTGACCAGATGAACAATATATATGTCATGTGACCAGATGAACAATAGATGTCATGTGACCAGATGAACAATAGATGTCATGTGACCAGATGAACAATAGATGTCATGTGACCAGATGAACAATAGATGTCATGTGACTAAGATGAACAATAGATGTCATGTGACCAGATGAACAATAGATGTCATGTGACTAGATGAACAATAGATGTCATGTGACCAGATGAACAATAGATGTCATGTGACCAGATGAACAATAGATGTCATGTGACCAGATGAACAATATATGTCATGTGACCAGATGAACAATAGATGTCATGTGACCAGATGAACAATAGATGTCATGTGACTAGATGAACAATAGATGTCATGTGACCAGATGAACAATAGATGTCATGTGACCAGATGAACAATAGATGTCATGTGACCATGAACAATAGATGTCATGTGACCAGATGAACAATAGATGTCATGTGACCAGATGAACAATAGATGTCATGTGACCAGATGAACAATAGATGTCATGTGACCAGATGAACAATAGATGTCATGTGACCAGATGAACAATAGATGTCATGTGACCAGATGAACAATAGATGTCATGTGACCAGATGAACAATAGATGTCATGTGACCAGATGAACAATAGATGTCATGTGACCAGATGAACAATAGATGTCATGTGACCAGATGAACAATAGATGTCATGTGACCAGATGAACAATAGATGTCATGTGACCAGATGAACAATAGATGTCATGTGACAGATGAACAATAGATGTCATGTGACCAGATGAACAATAGATGTCATGTGACCAGATGAACAATAGATGTCATGTGACCAGATGAACAATAGATGTCATGTGACCAGATGAACAATAGATGTCATGTGACCAGATGAACAATAGATGTCATGTGACCAGATGAACAATAGATGTCATGTGACCAGATGAACAATAGATGTCATGTGACCAGATGAACAATAGATGTCATGTGACTAGATGAACAATAGATGTCATGTGACCAGATGAACAATAGATGTCATGTGACTAGATGAACAATAGATGTCATGTGACCAGATGAACAATAGATGTCATGTGACCAGATGAACAATAGATGTCATGTGACCAGATGAACAATAGATGTCATGTGACCAGATGAACAATAGATGTCATGTGACCAGATGAACAATAGATGTCATGTGACCAGATGAACAATAGATGTCATGTGACTAGATGAACAATAGATGTCATGTGACCAGATGAACAATAGATGTCATGTGACCAGATGAACAATAGATGTCATGTGACCAGATGAACAATAGATGTCATGTGACCAGATGAACAATAGATGTCATGTGACCAGATGAACAATAGATGTCATGTGACCAGATGAACAATAGATGTCATGTGACCAGATGAACAATAGATGTCATGTGACCAGATGAACAATAGATGTCATGTGACCAGATGAACAATAGATGTCATGTGACCAGATGAACAATAGATGTCATGTGACCAGATGAACAATAGATGTCATGTGACCAGATGAACAATAGATGTCATGTGACCAGATGAACAATAGATGTCATGTGACCAGATGAACAATAGATGTCATGTGACCAGATGAACAATAGATGTCATGTGACCAGATGAACAATAGATGTCATGTGACCAGATGAACAATAGATGTCATGTGACCAGATGAACAATAGATGTCATGTGACCAGATGAACAATAGATGTCATGTGACCTGATGAACAATAGATGTCATGTGACCAGATGAACAATAGATGTCATGTGACCAGATGAACAATAGATGTCATGTGACCAGATGAACAATAGATGTCATGTGACCAGATGAACAATAGATGTCATGTGACTAGATGAACAATAGATGTCATGTGACCAGATGAACAATAGATGTCATGTGACCAGATGAACAATAGATGTCATGTGACCAGATGAACAATAGATGTCATGTGACCAGATGAACAATAGATGTCATGTGACCAGATGAACAATAGATGTCATGTGACCAGATGAACAATAGATGGCATGTGACCAGATGAACAATAGATGTCATGTGACCAGATGAACAATAGATGTCATGTGACCAGATGAACAATAGATGTCATGTGACCAGATGAACAATAGATGTCATGTGACCAGATGAACAATAGATGTCATGTGACCAGATGAACAATAGATGTCATGTGACCAGATGAACAATAGATGTCATGTGACAGATGAACAATAGATGTCATGTGACCAGATGAACAATAGATGTCATGTGACAGATGAACAATAGATGTCATGTGACCAGATGAACAATAGATGTCATGTGACCAGATGAACAATAGATGTCATGTGACCAGATGAACAATAGATGTCATGTGACCAGATGAACAATAGATGTCATGTGACCAGATGAACAATAGATGTCATGTGACTAGATGAACAATAGATGTCATGTGACCAGATGAACAATAGATGTCATGTGACCAGATGAACAATAGATGTCATGTGACCAGATGAACAATAGATGTCATGTGACCAGATGAACAATAGATGTCATGTGACCAGATGAACAATAGATGTCATGTGACTAGATGAACAATAGATGTCATGTGACCAGATGAACAATAGATGTCATGTGACCAGATGAACAATAGATGTCATGTGACCAGATGAACAATAGATGTCATGTGACCAGATGAACAATAGATGTCATGTGACCAGATGAACAATAGATGTCATGTGACCAGATGAACAATAGATGTCATGTGACCAGATGAACAATAGATGTCATGTGACCAGATGAACAATAGATGTCATGTGACCAGATGAACAATAGATGTCATGTGACCAGATGAACAATAGATGTCATGTGAGATGAACAATAGATGTCATGTGACCAGATGAACAATAGATGTCATGTGACCAGATGAACAATAGATGTCATGTGACCAGATGAACAATAGATGTCATGTGACCAGATGAACAATAGATGTCATGTGACCAGATGAACAATAGATGTCATGTGACCAGATGAACAATAGATGTCATGTGACCAGATGAACAATAGATGTCATGTGACCAGATGAACAATAGATGTCATGTGACCAGATGAACAATAGATGTCATGTGACCAGATGAACAATAGATGTCATGTGACCAGATGAACAATAGATGTCATGTGACCAGATGAACAATAGATGTCATGTGACCAGATGAACAATAGATGTCATGTGACCAGATGAACAATAGATGTCATGTGACCAGATGAACAATAGATGTCATGTGACCAGATGAACAATAGATGTCATGTGACCAGATGAACAATAGATGTCATGTGACCAGATGAACAATAGATGTCATGTGAGATGAACAATAGATGTCATGTGACCAGATGAACAATAGATGTCATGTGACCAGATGAACAATAGATGTCATGTGACCAGATGAACAATAGATGTCATGTGACCAGATGAACAATAGATGTCATGTGACCAGATGAACAATAGATGTCATGTGACCAGATGAACAATAGGTGTCATGTGACCAGATGAACAATAGATGTCATGTGACCAGATGAACAATAGATGTCATGTGACCAGATGAACAATAGATGTCATGTGACCAGATGAACAATAGATGTCATGTGACCAGATGAACAATAGATGTCATGTGACCAGATGAACAATAGATGTCATGTGACCAGATGAACAATAGATGTCATGTGACCACATGAACAATAGATGTCATGTGACCAGATGAACAATAGATGTCATGTGACCAGATGAACAATAGATGTCATGTGACCTGGATGAACAATAGATGTCATGTGACCAGATGAACAATAGATGTCATGTGACCAGATGAACAATAGATGTCATGTGACCAGATGAACAATAGATGTCATGTGACCAGATGAACAATAGATGTCATGTGACCAGATGAACAATAGATGTCATGTGACCAGATGAACAATAGATGTCATGTGACCAGATGAACAATAGATGTCATGTGACCAGATGAACAATAGATGTCATGTGACCAGATGAACAATAGATGTCATGTGACCAGATGAACAATAGATGTCATGTGACCAGATGAACAATAGATGTCATGTGACCAGATGAACAATAGATGTCATGTGACCAGATGAACAATAGATGTCATGTGACCATATGAACAATAGATGTCATGTGACCAGATGAACAATAGATGTCATGTGACCAGATGAACAATAGATGTCATGTGACAGATGAACAATAGATGTCATGTGACCAGATGAACAATAGATGTCATGTGACCATGAACAATAGATGTCATGTGACCAGATGAACAATAGATGTCATGTGACCAGATGAACAATAGATGTCATGTGACCAGATGAACAATAGATGTCATGTGACCAGATGAACAATAGATGTCATGTGACCAGATGAACAATAGATGTCATGTGACCAGATGAACAATAGATGTCATGTGACAGATGAACAATAGATGTCATGTGACCAGATGAACAATAGATGTCATGTGACCAGATGAACAATAGATGTCATGTGACCAGATGAACAATAGATGTCATGTGACCAGATGAACAATAGATGTCATGTGACCAGATGAACAATAGATGTCATGTGACCAGATGAACAATAGATGTCATGTGACCAGATGAACAATAGATGTCATGTGACCAGATGAACAATAGATGTCATGTGACTAGATGAACAATAGATGTCATGTGACCAGATGAACAATAGATGTCATGTGACCAGATGAACAATAGATGTCATGTGACCAGATGAACAATAGATGTCATGTGACCAGATGAACAATAGATGTCATGTGACCAGATGAACAATAGATGTCATGTGACCAGATGAACAATAGATGTCATGTGACCAGATGAACAATAGATGTCATGTGACCAGATGAACAATAGATGTCATGTGACCAGATGAACAATAGATGTCATGTGACCAGATGAACAATAGATGTCATGTGACCAGATGAACAATAGATGTCATGTGACCAGATGAACAATAGATGTCATGTGACCAGATGAACAATAGATGTCATGTGACCAGATGAACAATAGATGTCATGTGACCAGATGAACAATAGATGTCATGTGACCAGATGAACAATAGATGTCATGTGACCAGATGAACAATAGATGTCATGTGACCAGATGAACAATAGATGTCATGTGACCAGATGAACAATAGATGTCATGTGACCAGATGAACAATAGATGTCATGTGACCAGATGAACAATAGATGTCATGTGACAGATGAACAATAGATGTCATGTGACCAGATGAACAATAGATGTCATGTGACCAGATGAACAATAGATGTCATGTGACCAGATGAACAATAGATGTCATGTGACCAGATGAACAATAGATGTCATGTGACCAGATGAACAATAGATGTCATGTGACCAGATGAACAATAGATGTCATGTGACCAGATGAACAATAGATGTCATGTGACCAGATGAACAATAGATGTCATGTGACCAGATGAACAATAGATGTCATGTGACCAGATGAACAATAGATGTCATGTGACCAGATGAACAATAGATGTCATGTGACCAGATGAACAATAGATGTCATGTGACCAGATGAACAATAGATGTCATGTGACCAGATGAACAATAGATGTCATGTGACCAGATGAACAATAGATGTCATGTGACCAGATGAACAATAGATGTCATGTGACAGATGAACAATAGATGTCATGTGACCAGATGAACAATAGATGTCATGTGACCAGATGAACAATAGATGTCATGTGACCAGATGAACAATAGATGTCATGTGACCAGATGAACAATAGATGTCATGTGACCAGATGAACAATAGATGTCATGTGACCAGATGAACAATAGATGTCATGTGACCAGATGAACAATAGATGTCATGTGACCAGATGAACAATAGATGTCATGTGACCAGATGAACAATAGATGTCATGTGACCAGATGAACAATAGATGTCATGTGACCAGATGAACAATAGATGTCATGTGACCAGATGAACAATAGATGTCATGTGACCAGATGAACAATAGATGTCATGTGACCAGATGAACAATAGATGTCATGTGACCAGATGAACAATAGATGTCATGTGACCAGATGAACAATAGATGTCATGTGACCAGATGAACAATAGATGTCATGTGACCAGATGAACAATAGATGTCATGTGACTAGATGAACAATAGATGTCATGTGACCAGATGAACAATAGATGTCATGTGACCAGATGAACAATAGATGTCATGTGACCAGATGAACAATAGATGTCATGTGACCAGATGAACAATAGATGTCATGTGACTAGATGAACAATAGATGTCATGTGACCAGATGAACAATAGATGTCATGTGACCAGATGAACAATAGATGTCATGTGACCAGATGAACAATAGATGTCATGTGACCAGATGAACAATAGATGTCATGTGACCAGATGAACAATAGATGTCATGTGACCAGATGAACAATAGATGTCATGTGACCAGATGAACAATAGATGTCATGTGACCAGATGAACAATAGATGTCATGTGACGACCAGATGAACAATAGATGTCATGTGACCAGATGAACAATAGATGTCATGTGACCAGATGAACAATAGATGTCATGTGACCAGATGAACAATAGATGTCATGTGACAGATGAACAATAGATGTCATGTGACCAGATGAACAATAGATGTCATGTGACCAGATGAACAATAGATGCCATGACTGACCAGATGAACAATAGATGTCATGTGACCAGATGAACAATAGATGTCATGTGACCAGATGAACAATAGATGTCATGTGACCAGATGAACAATAGATGTCATGTGACTAGATGAACAATAGATGTCATGTGACCAGATGAACAATAGATGTCATGTGACCAGATGAACAATAGATGTCATGTGACCAGATGAACAATAGATGTCATGTGACCAGATGAACAATAGATGTCATGTGACCAGATGAACAATAGATGTCATGTGACCAGATGAACAATAGATGTCATGTGACCAGATGAACAATAGATGTCATGTGACCAGATGAACAATAGATGTCATGTGACCAGATGAACAATAGATGTCTTGTGACCAGATGAACAATAGATGTCATGTGACCAGATGAACAATAGATGTCATGTGACCAGGTGAGATGAACAATAGATGTCATGTGACCAGGTGAACACTAGATGTCATGTGACCAGATGAACAATAGATGTCATGTGACCAGATGAACAATAGATGTCATGTGACCAGATGAACAATAGATGTCATGTGACCAGATGAACAATAGATGTCATGTGACCAGATGAACAATAGATGTCATGTGACCAGATGAACAATAGATGTCATGTGACCAGATGAACAATAGATGTCATGTGACCAGATGAACAATAGATGTCATGTGAGACCAGATGAACAATAGATGTCATGTGAGATGAACAATAGATGTCATGTGACCAGATGAACAATAGATGTCATGTGACCAGATGAACAATAGATGTCATGTGACCAGATGAACAATAGATGTCATGTGACCAGATGAACAATAGATGTCATGTGACCAGATGAACAATAGATGTCATGTGACCAGATGAACAATAGATGTCATGTGACCAGATGAACAATAGATGTCATGTGACCAGATGAACAATAGATGTCATGTGACCAGATGAACAATAGATGTCATGTGACCAGATGAACAATAGATGTCATGTGACCAGATGAACAATAGATGTCATGTGACCTAGATGAACAATAGATGTCATGTGACCAGATGAACAATAGATGTCATGTGACCAGATGAACAATAGATGTCATGTGACCAGATGAACAATAGATGTCATGTGACCAGATGAACAATAGATGTCATGTGAGATGAACAATAGATGTCATGTGACCAGATGAACAATAGATGTCATGTGAGATGAACAATAGATGTCATGTGAGATGAACAATAGATGTCATGTGACCAGATGAACAATAGATGTCATGTGACTAGATGAACAATAGATGTCATGTGACCAGATGAACAATAGATGTCATGTGACCAGATGAACAATAGATGTCATGTGACCAGGTGAACAATAGATGTCATGTGACCAGATGAACAATAGATGTCATGTGACCAGATGAACAATAGATGTCATGTGACCAGATGAACAATAGATGTCATGTGACCAGATGAACAATAGATGTCATGTGACCAGTTGAACAATAGATGTCATGTGACCAGATGAACAATAGATGTCATGTGACCAGATGAACAATAGATGTCATGTGACCTAATGAACACTAGATGTCATGTGACCAGATGAACAATAGATGTCATGTGACCAGGTGAACAATAGATGTCATGTGACCAGATGAACAATAGATGTCATGTGACCAGATGAACAATAGATGTCATGTGACCAGATGAACAATAGATGTCATGTGACCAGATGAACAATAGATGTCATGTGACCAGATGAACAATAGATGTCATGTGACCAGATGAACAATAGATGTCATGTGACCAGATGAACAATAGATGTCATGTGACCAGATGAACAATAGATGTCATGTGACCAGATGAACAATAGATGTCATGTGACCAGATGAACAATAGATGTCATGTGACCAGATGAACAATAGATGTCATGTGACCAGATGAACAATAGATGTCATGTGACCAGATGAACAATAGATGTCATGTGACCAGATGAACAATAGATGTCATGTGACCAGATGAACAATAGATGTCATGTGACTAGATGAACAATAGATGTCATGTGACCAGATGAACAATAGATGTCATGTGAGATGAACAATAGATGTCATGTGACCAGGTGAACAATAGATGTCATGTGACCAGATGAACAATAGATGTCATGTGACCAGATGAACAATAGATGTCATGTGACTCACCTGGTCTCACCTAGGACCCTCTCCTCCTGGTCTCACCTGGACCCCTCTCCTCTGGTCTCACCTAGACCCTCTCCTCTGGTCTCACTCCTCTGGTCTCACCCTGACCTCTGCTCTGGTCTCACCTGGACCCTCTCTGCTCTGGTCTCACCTAGACCTCCTGGTCTCACCTAGACCCTCTCCTCTGACCCTGGACCTAATCTCTCCTCTGGTCTCACCTAGACCCTCCTCTGGTCTCACCTGGACCTCTCCTCTGGTCTCACCTGGACCCTCTCCTCTGGTCTCACTAGACCCCTCCTGGTCTCACCTGGACCCTCTCTGGTCTCACCTGGACCTCTCTGGTCTCACCTAGACCCTCTCTCTGGTCTCACCTGGACCCTCTCCTGGTCTCACCCCTAGACCTCCTCTGGTCTCACCTGGACCTCTCCTCTGGTCTCACCTAGACCTCTCCTCTGGTCTCACCTGGACCTCTCCTCTGGTCTCACCTAGACCTCTCCTCTGGTCTCACCTCTAGACCCTCTCCACTGGTCTCACCTGGACCCTCTCCTCTGGTCTCACCTAGACCCTCTCCTCTGGTCTCACCTGGACCCTCTGCTCTGGTCTCACCTGGACCCTCTGCTCTGGTCTCACCTGGACCCTCTCCTCTGGTCTCACCTGACCTCTGCTCTGGTCTCACCTGGACCCTCTCCTCTGGTCTCACCTGGACCCTCTGCTCTGGTCTCACCTGGACCCTCTCCTCTGGTCTCACCTGGACCCTCTGCTCTGGTCTCACCTAGACCCTCTACTCTGGTCTCACCTAGACCCTCTCCTCTGGTCTCACCTGGACCCTCTCCTCTGGTCTCACCTGGACCCTCTGCTCTGGTCTCACCTAGACCTCTCCTCTGGTCTCACCTGACCCTCTGCTCTGGTCTCACCTAGACCCTCTCCTCTGGTCTCACCTGGACCTCTCCTCTGGTCTCACCTAGACCCTCTCCTCTGGTCTCACCTGGACCCTCTGCTCTGGTCTCACCTAGACCCTCTCCTCTGGTCTCACCTGGACCCTCTGCTCTGGTCTCACCTAGACCCTCTCCTCTGGTCTCACCTGGACCCTCTCCTCTGGTCTCACCTAGACCCTCTCCTGGTCTCACCTGGACCTCTCCTCTGGTCTCACCTGGACCCTCTCCTCTGGTCTCACCTGGACCCTCTGCTCTGGTCTCACCTGGACCCTCTCCTCTGGTCTCACCTAGACCCTCTGCTCTGGTCTCACCTGGACCCTCTCCTCTGGTCTCACCTAGACCCTCTCCTCTGGTCTCACCTGGACCCTCTCCTCTGGTCTCACCTGGACCCTCTCTCTGGTCTCACCTAGACCTCTCCTCTGGTCTCACCTGGACCCTCTGCTCTGGTCTCACCTAGACCCTCTCCTCTGGTCTCACCTGACCCTCTCCTCTGGTCTCACCTAGACCCTCCTCTGGTCTCACCTGGACCCTCTGCTCTGGTCTCACCTAGACCCTCTCCTCTGGTCTCACCTGGACCTCTGCTCTGGTCTCACCTAGACCCTCTCCTCTGGTCTCACCTGGACCCTCTCCTCTGGTCTCACCTAGACCCTCTCCTCTGGTCTCACCTGGACCCTCTCCTCTGGTCTCACCTGGACCCTCTGCTCTGGTCTCACCTAGACCCTCTCCTCTGGTCTCACCTAGACCCTCTCCTCTGGTCTCACCTAGACCCTCTCCTCTGGTCTCACCTGGACCCTCTGCTCTGGTCTCACCTAGACCCTCTCCTCTGGTCTCACCTAGACCCTCTCCTCTGGTCTCACCTGGACCCTCTGCTCTGGTCTCACCTAGACCCTCTCCTCTGGTCTCACCTGGACCCTCTGCTCTGGTCTCACCTAGACCCTCTCCTCTGGTCTCACCTGGACCCTCTCCTCTGGTCTCACCTAGACCCTCTCCTCTGGTCTCACCTGGACCCTCTCCTCTGGTCTCACCTAGACCCTCTCCTCTGGTCTCACCTAGACCCTCTCCTCTGGTCTCACCTGGACCCTCTCCTCTGGTCTCACCTGGACCCTCTCCTCTGGTCTCACCTAGACCCTCTCCTCTGGTCTCACCTGGACCCTCTCCTCTGGTCTCACCTGGACCCTCTGCTCTGGTCTCACCTGGACCCTCTCCTCTGGTCTCACCTAGACCCTCTCCTCTGGTCTCACCTGGACCCTCTCCTCTGGTCTCACCTGGACCCTCTCCTCTGGTCTCACCTAGACCCTCTCCTCTGGTCTCACCTGGACCCTCTCCTCTGGTCTCACCTGGACCCTCTCCACTGGTCTCACCTGGACCCTCTCCTCTGGTCTCACCTAGACCCTCTCCTCTGGTCTCACCTGGACCCTCTCCACTGGTCTCACCTAGACCCTCTCCTCTGGTCTCACCTGGACCCTCTCCACTGGTCTCACCTGGACCCTCTCCTCTGGTCTCACCTGGACCCTCTCCTCTGGTCTCACCTGGACCCTCTCCACTGGTCTCACCTAGACCCTCTCCTCTGGTCTCACCTGGACCCTCTGCTCTGGTCTCACCTAGACCCTCTCCACTGGTCTCACCTGGACCCTCTCCTCTGGTCTCACCTAGACCCTCTCCTCTGGTCTCACCTGGACCCTCTCCTCTGGTCTCACCTAGACCCTCTCCTCTGGTCTCACCTAGACCCTCTCCTCCTGGACCCTCTCCTCTGGTCTCACCTGGACCCTCTGCTCTGGTCTCACCTAGACCCTCTCCTCTGGTCTCACCTGGACCCTCTCCTCTGGTCTCACCTAGACCCTCTCCTCTGGTCTCACCTGGACCCTCTGCTCTGGTCTCACCTAGACCCTCTCCTCTGGTCTCACCTAGACCCTCTCCTCTGGTCTCACCTGGACCCTCTGCTCTGGTCTCACCTAGACCCTCTCCACTGGTCTCACCTGGACCCTCTGCTCTGGTCTCACCTAGACCCTCTCCTCTGGTCTCACCTGGACCCTCTGCTCTGGTCTCACCTAGACCCTCTCCTCTGGTCTCACCTGGACCCTCTCCTCTGGTCTCACCTGGACCCTCTCCTCTGGTCTCACCTGGACCCTCTGCTCTGGTCTCACCTAGACCCTCTCCTCTGGTCTCACCTGGACCCTCTCCTCTGGTCTCACCTGGACCCTCCTCTGGTCTCACCTGGACCTCTGCTCTGGTCTCACCCAGACCCTCCTGGTCTCACCTGGACCCTCTCCTCTGGTCTCACCTAGACCCTCTCCTCTGGTCTCACCTGGACCCTCTCCTCTGGTCTCACCTGGACCCTCTCCACTGGTCTCACCTGGACCCTCTCCACTTCATTCATATGCTCACATCCAATGAGAGCAGCTCTGGCAGCGGAGTCTTCATCCCATTGGATGTCAGCGCGCTGCCTCAGTCACACGGTAGTAAAGAGAGAGTTACCTGCAGGTGACGCCCTCATGCAGTACAGACTGAGTCTGTGGTTGGCGCTCACACAGCAACATGAGACTTCCTGCTTCCTGCTTCCTGTCTGGACCACAAGGCAGCAGCAACCAGACGAGAGGCGTCGGCTCTGTGTACCTGTGTGTTGACAAGGATTACAGGGGGGGGCTCTCTCTCTCTGTCTCTCTCTCCCTCTCCCTCTCTCCCTCTCTCTCTCTCTCTCTCTCTCTCTCTCTCTCTCTCTCTCTCTCTCTCTCTCTCTCTCTCTCTCTCTCTCTCTCTCCTCTCTCTCTCTCTCTCTCTCTCTCTCTCTCTCTCTCTCTCTCTCTCCCTCTCTCCCTCTCTCTCCTCTCTCTCTCTCCCTCTCTCTCTCTCTCTCTCCCTCTCTCCTCTCTCCTCTCTCTCCTCTCTCCTCTCTCTCTCTCTCCTCTCTCTCTCTCTCTCTCTCTCCTCTCTCTCTCTCCTCTCTCTCTCTCTCTCTCAGTTCACGCTGAGCGTCAGAGCGACAGGGTGTGTGTGTGAGAGCTGCGGAGCGTTGTCTGTGTGTTTCTCTCTTCTCTATTCTTTCATAGTTGTGTGTATTTAGTTTATGTGGTGTATTAGTTGGGTTTCACAGTAGTTTAATTTGTTTGGTGATTAGTTGGGTTTTTCTCTGGGTGTCTTCCCGCTGCCGGTGCCTCACCGGGCTCGGGCGTGGCGGAATGTTTGCCCGATTCCCCCGCTGCTCACGAGGAGACACGGTATGAAGATCTCCGGTGACTCCTCGTGCAGCGTGGAGGAATTGGCTCGGGCAGTCGGGAAGAAGGTCGGGTTCAGCAGCGTGAAGTCCGCCGCCAAGATGAACGGCTCGGTCGTGATCTTCCTGGATCAGGTGGGGAAGGTGAGCCGCGTGGTGGAGGAGGGTCTCTCGGTGGGAGATTTGTTTGTGGAGGTGTTTCCGCTGGACCAGCCGTCCACCAGAGTCCTCGTGTCAAACGTCCCTCCGCTCATCTCCGATGAGTTTCTCAGCAGAGAGCTCTCCCGGCACGGGAAACTGGTCTCCCCGATCAGAGATCTCATCGGGGTTCAAGGAGAGCTCGATGAAGCACATCATGAGTTACCGTAGATCTGTCTATATGATACTCAACGACCGGGCGGAGTTAGACCTTCGCTTCGGCGTCAGACAAGATGATGTTAACTATAAGGACTGCGCGTCTGCAGCGGCGATGATGTGCTTTCATTGCGGGAGGAGGGCACACCGCGGTCTGCTCGGGCGGCGACCCGGCGCCAGCTGGTCCAGGCGGCCGGGTCCGCCCGGGCGCACGCCGCGCTGCACCAGCGTGGGGAACAGCAGGTGG
Organism: Pseudoliparis swirei; assembly: GCF_029220125.1. Lineage (NCBI taxonomy): Eukaryota > Metazoa > Chordata > Actinopteri > Perciformes > Liparidae > Pseudoliparis > Pseudoliparis swirei. The sequence goes on from NW_026613263.1 coordinate 803,343, forward strand.
CGGCCGCCGCAGCTGCAGCGCGGGATTGCGACCGGCGTCTCTGAGAGGAGGCGCCGAGAGCCGGCGGCGGCGCTGCGGCGCGCCCGATTCCAGCGGAGAGCGCCAAGGCGGCGTCACTGCTGCTGTATCTGACGCACATGTGGTGAGTATGAATGAGGGAGTGAGTGATGGTGGTGATGGTGGCGATGGGGGCAAGGGTGGCGAGGGTGGGGAAGAGGGTGGGGAGGCTGGACAGGGCAGTGAGAAGCAGGCTGTGGGTGGAGTCGGGACCGACGAGAGGGAAGAGAAAAAAGGAAAAGCGGACCAAGAAAATGGAGGGGATGTGGGTGGATCTGCCAAGAGCAGTGGGGTAGAGGCTGTGGGTGAGGTGGGAAGTGGGGAGGAGGAAGGAAAACAAGAAAAAGAAGGGGAAAAAAATATATATATATATATTGGTGATGGTGGTGATGGTGGTGATGGTGGCACGGGCTTAGAGGTGGAAGTGGGGAGTGGGGTGGAGAATAATGAGGAAAGTGAGAAAGAGGAGGAAAAGGGAAAAAAAGACGAGGACAAGGGTGGTGAGAAGCCCATTGAGGGGGTAGGACAGGTGGGTGGAGTCGAAGAGGTGGAGGAGGACGGTGCAGGGGAGGAGGGGGCGGAGCAGGTGGAGATGGACGAGGAGGAAGCCTGGGGCTGAAAGAGGCCTCAAAAAGAAAGAAGAGTGGCCAGAGCGCCGGCAGCGAGGCCAAAGCCAGCAGGGTGGAGGAGAGGAGGAGGAGTCAGGGGGCGGGGCCGGTGGAGGACAGCAGTGATGAGGAGGGGGCAGAGGACAGCGACTCTCCTCTGATTTTAACAAACAGTCAAGCTCAAAAACTTCACACAGTGGATGAAATAAGCCTGTTTTTACACAGAACAAAAAACAAAAGGAAAGTGGAGGTCAGGGATCACTCCCTGACCTCGTGACCTTTGTACAGTCGTGCCGCTATCATATGAAAATGAAAAAGTTTGAAAAGCAAGAGGTTTTTAGGATTAAAAAGATTTTACTTAAAGTAAAGGAGTGCATCCAGCAGGGGGAGGTGGAGAGCTCCAATGTGTGTTTTAATTGATTTGTTGTTTTTACGTTTTATTTGTTTTTTAAACTCTTTTCTTTGAATGAACACATTCAGAGTCGGAGTTTTAAACGTAAATAGAGCAAGGGACAGTAAGAAGAGAACATCAATTTATGAATTTAACAAGATGAAGGCCAACGATGTTCTCTTCTTACAAGAGACGCACAGCGACAGCACCAACGAGGCGGACTGGAGGAGGGAGGGGGGGGGGGGAAGTCCTCCTGAGCCACAACACCAACCTCAGCGGAGGAGTGGGCTTCCTCTTCTCCAGGGCCTTCAGCCCGCGGTCACTGGAGGTCAAACACATCGTGGAGGGGAGGCTGTTCTTTGTGAAAGCACGGTTCGACCTTTTTAACGTGGTTTTTATAAATGTCAATGCTCCAACAACCGGGACAGAGAGGAAGCTGTTTTTATCCAAAATTAATGATGTTTTAAATGACTGTGCCTTGGAGGATTTTTTATTCTTGGGGGGGGATTTTAACTGCACAGAGGATGATTTTAATGACAGAAACCACACAGAGCCACATCCAGCTTCACAGCAGGTTCTGAGGAGGCTGGTCCATTCTCATGGTCTGGTGGACGTGTGGAGAAGGATGCATCCGGACTGCCGACAGTACACATGGTCCCACGTTAGGGAGGGAAGGATCTCCTCAGCCAGGTTAGACCGTATTTATGTTTTTAAGCCCCATTGTAATATTTTTTAAATGTGCAGCATTGTTCCGGCTGGTTTTACTGATCACTCTTTGGTTTCTATGTCATGTTTTTATTTGGAACTTTTTACCCAGAAGCGCGTATTGGCATTTTAATTCAGTTTTAACTTTCGATAGGAATTTTAGAGAGGTGTTGTTTTATTTTTGGAGCGTTTTTAGGCTGAGGAAGAGTGATTTTAATAATCTTAGGCAGTGGTGGGACCGTGGTAAGATAGAAATTAGGCTCCTTTGTCAGCAGCACACTTTCAACGTCACTAGAGACGTCACCAGATCTATGAAGGACCTGGAGACTGAGATAGTGGACCTAGAAAGTTTGAGCGAGTCCACAGGAGATCGAGGACATATTGAAGTCCTCAGTAAAAAGCGGCTCTCGCCGACCTGTTCGGGTTAAAGTACAAGGCGCACTGGTCAGGTGCCGATTCCAGACCATCGCGGAGATGGACACGCCGTCTAGCTTCTTCTTCGGCCTGGAGAAGAGGAGTGGGCAGGGGCGAGTGATCCACTCACTGCTGACGGACGCAGGGCAGCCGGTTGTGGAACCAAGCCAGATCCGGAAGCGAGCGGTGGCGTTTTACCTCCCTTTATGCCAGTGAGTATAGGGAGGAGGAGAGTCGACGGAGGGGCTCTGTGGGAGCTGCCTCAGGTCTCCGAGGAGACTAATGAGGAGCTCGACAGACCCATAACCCCCAAGAGCTGAAAGCTGCCCTGCAGGAATGCAGGAGGCGCGCCCGATCGACGGCCTCCCCGCTGAATTTTACAAAAAATACTGGGATGTCCTCGGAGGGGACATCTTAGACGTCTTTAACGAGAGTCTGGCCTCTGGTTCCATGCCGATGTCCTGCCGGAGGGCAGTGCTAACGCTACTGCCTCAAAAAGGAAACCCGCAGGACATCGGTAACTGGCGCCCTGTGTCTCTGCTGTGTGTGGATTACAAGCTTCTGTCCAGGGTCCTCGCCTCCAGGCTGAGGGGAGCTATGGAGCAGGTCCTCCATCGGGACCAGACCTACTGTGTGCCCGGCAGGTCCATGGTGGACAACGTCCACCTCATTCGGGACGTTTTGGAGGTCTCCAGCTCGTTGGGTATGGATACTGGTCTGATTTCTCTAGATCAGGAAAAGGCTTTTGACTGCGTTGAACACGGCTTCCTCTGGAAAGTTCTGGGGAAGTTTGGGTTCAGCGCTGGCTTCATAGCTAAGATCAAGGTGTTGTACAGTAATGTTGAGAGTATGCTGAAGATAAACGGCAGGCTGTGTGCTCCTTTTAGAGTGAGTAGAGGGGTCCGGCAGGGCTGTGCTCTGTCCGGGATGCTCTACGCACTCTCCCTCGAGCCCCTCCTCATTAAAATACGCTCTAGCCTTCATGGTTTGGTTTTACCTGGTTTTAATAAGAAAGTGATTTTATCGGCGTATGCCGACGACGTCGTTGTTTTTATTAAAGACCAAAGAGATGTAAACCTTTTAAATCAAATTGTACAGGATTTTAGCACGGCATCGTCAGCGAGGGTGAACTGGAAGAAAAGCGAAGCCCTCGCTGTGGGGGAGTGGTGGCGGCCTCGGTTCTTCCACAAAAGCTCATGTGGAAAAAGGACGGTTTTAAATATTTAGGGATATACCTGGGGAAGCCGAGCATGGTCTAGAAGAACTGGGAGGGCGTCACAGAGAAAATAGAGGGAAACTTTCCAAGTGGAAGTGGCTGCTCCCCCAGATGTCTTTTAAAGGTAGAGTACTGGTTTTAAACAATCTTATTGCATCCCAACTGTGGCACAGGTTGACCGTTTTAGACCCTCCCTCAGGCTTCTTAGCCAATATACAAAAGAAGATGGTGGATTTTTTCTGGGAGGGTCTACACTGGGTGCCACAGGGGGTGCTGTTTTTAACCCGAGAGGAGGGGGGACAGGGCCTTGTCCACCTGGCCAGCCGGACGGCCACTTTTAGATTACAGTTTGTTCAGAAGTTTTTAACGAGTCCGGGGTTTTTAGTGTGGCGAGACGTGGCCAGCTGCATCCTCAGACGTGCTGACAACCTGGGGCTGGATACTGCTCTGTTTTTAATAGACTCCAGCATTTTAAAACTAAGTGGGCTGCCTCCTTTTTATCAGGGTGTTTTTAAGTCGTGGGCTCTTT
>NW_026613263.1:814762-859762 GCF_029220125.1 Pseudoliparis swirei
GCCCTTTTTTGTAAAATCTCGATACATTTGACCTGAGTTTTAGCTGCGGATCCCCAGAGCAGATTGCAATACAAGAGGTGCGGATGGACAAGGCTGTGGTACAACAAACGCACATTTTCTGTTGAGAGTATATTTTTTGCGGAGCACAGGGCAAATGTGCCGCTTCGTATGCGCTTCCGACAACTGTCAATATGTTGATGCCAGCGCAGATTGTCGTCAATATAGACACCACTGGACTTTTTCGACATTAGCCCCGTCAATCTCAAGCCTAAAATCTTGATCTAGGAGATTATTTGATTTATTTATTAGCATATAATTAGTTTTCTGTGCATTTAGAGATAACTTGTTCGCTTTGAACCAATCAGATACCATTTTTAGCTCTTCATTTGCAGTTTGATATAAGTTATCGTGGTCCTTCGGTGAAATGTAGATAGTTGTGTCGTCAGCAAAGAGGATGCTTTTAACACGTTTTAAGACTTTTGGAAGGTCATTTATGTACAATATAAATAGCAGGGGTCCCAATACAGAACCCTGTGGTACTCACAAGTTATATCATATGATTTTGATTTGAACCCCTTGTATTTCACATATTGTTTTCGACCACGAAGATAACTTTTAAACCACTCAAGTGCCGTACCTCTAACACCATAATGGCTCAGTTTATTTAAAAGTATTGAGTGATCGATTGTGTCAAAAGCTTTAGAAAGGTCTAGGAATAAAGCCAGAGTGTTCTCTCCGTGTTCAAGTGCAGTGTAGGTGTCAAACAGAAACTCAGTGACTGCGTTCTCAGTCGAGTGCTTTGGTCGAAAGCCGTATTATGCTTTGCAACAAAGCTGTACAGTCGTTTATGAACGACCTTTTCCAAAATTTTGGAAAAGCTTGGCAACAGAGATATTGGACGATAGTTAGTAAAGTAAAGCTTTTCTTTGGCTTTGTAAATGGGGATCACTTCAGCGATCTTCATATCATCAGGAAAAACTCCCTCCGATAATGATTTGTTAACAAGATGTGATAAAGGAGTGGCCGACGATTGACCAAGTTGTTTGACTAGATTCATGCTGATACCGTCGTGACCGGTGCTTTCTTTGGCTTAAAGCTGTTTATTATTTTAGAAATTTCATCCGGGTCGACAGGATTAAGAAACATCGATTGAATTGTGGATGATTGACCAAGATACTCAGCAAACGAGTGATCAGAACATCCACTTGGTCTGCATATTTCACACCTATGGTAGCGAAATATTCACAGAACCCATCTGCAATCTTTTTCGTCAACTTCTTTGCCATTGACATAAAATACATCCGAGATACGAGAATTGTCGTTGGATTTGTTAATGATTGAGTTAATCACCGCCAAGTCTTCCTTAGTCGTACTTATATTAATTGAGGAGGTTAGAGTACAGTACAATTGTTTTGCGTCTCGTTTGACTTTGTTTAATATATTTCTGTAGGTGAGAAATTTTGCCCAGCAGGATGACTGTCTGGTTTCCCCAGCTGGAGTTTGAACAGACGATCACGCCTTGTGAGTTCATCAGACCCACCGTCATCCAGGGTTCTCTCATAACATGCTTGCGAAATACGAACAGTTCTCGTGGGGCGTGATGATCCAGTATAGTTTATAAATGACCGAGTGACTGCGTTGCTTCGTCTCTGGTCATGTTCTGTAGGTCAGACCAGTCAACATTGGACAGAGAATGATTAATATCTTGCAGCGTCTGATCAGTGACAGATCAATGTGATAACGAGGCTGCTTTCTCATTAACCTTATTTCGTTCCCCATGTTAGACACGGCAAATGGTCTGAAATATCAGAAAAAATAACAAAGGAGATCAAATTGCAGATGTTCTCCTGGTTAACATAAATGTTGTCGATGAGAGTGGAACTAGACTTAGTTATTCTTGTGGGAATTGTAATCGTGGTATACCACAAGCGAAAAAGGAGTCCACTAATGTCGAAGTTTGTTGATGGGAATCAACTTTCAAAAGATCGAAGATTTGATCCGTCCCGATCACAACGTTACCAAAGTTGTTGTACTGGATCTGTGACAGTATAGTATCGTATCGCTCAATAGATTGAGACTGATTAGTGGGACTCGGTATATCTCGCCAACAAGACGGCTTTTGCTTGTGGTTTAATTGGACTTCGACAAAAATGGACTCAAACTCTCCCTCGATATTCACACCAATGTCAACTCTATCCTTGGAGATGTATTTCTCAGCAACATATACTGCCACGCCACCTTGTTTAATGTTAGCGCGATATTTGCAATATAAGTTGTACCCAGGGAGGGTATACAACTCCTGACTTTGGTCAGTCAGGAACGTTTCACAGAGAAGTATAAAGTCCACATTAATTTTCTGCTGCTCAAGCCTGAATAACAGATTCTTTAGCTGATCGAATTTATCAGCTACACTGTGAATATTTATGTGCAGAGAACAATAAGAGAAGTCCCGTTTTATCCGCTTACGTTCACAATATCCTCGACTTCAAAATAAAAACATTTTATGTTATTGTCAAAAACCCTGACATCCACCGACTGGTTTTGGTTCACACAAATCTCAAAGACAGATTGTTCTTCGTCAGTTATGATCATTTTTAAAGATATTAATATATTCTAATACTAATACTGCTGGCGGCGCAGTGAAAAAAAAAGGATTTGAGTTTGACAGTAAAAAAAAAGGATTTGAGTTTGACTGTAAATCGAACATGACTTTCATGCTATGGTGCGCGGCTTAATTATAACAATGGAATTGTGCAAATTTGTTAAACGCTGGAAATGCATTTAAACTACATTAAATGACATTAAGTAACATTTAAATAACATTAAATGACATTACTTGCCTCTGCGGACCTCACTTATCGCCAAGTAGTATGGCGACAGCGTCCTCACACACAGTTTTGGAATGTTCAAAATGATGATGATGATGATGAACTGGACTCGGTCACATCCCCTCTGCCCTCCACGAGCAGAAGTCAAGAGCTTCATGTGACCTGCTCTGACATCCACGGCGCCGCAGGCCCTCAGTACAGGGGCTCCAGGCTGGACCTCCAGGCCCAGGGCCACGGACTACAGGACTGTTTCCATGGAGATATGCCCCGCCTTCTATAAGCCCCGCCCCCTCTAAGGCGAGAATGAAGCGAGTGAAGCGTAAAGCCACAAATAGTCAGCGAGTAAACTCACGTGAGTGAAGCTGAGGGCGCTGGTGTCCATGGTTACCTGCCTCTCTGAAGCGTTTGTGTTTCATGATCACCACATGGTGCTCCTGGAGGTCAAGGAGGTCGCTGGGTGCTTCCAGAGCTCCCACTCCTCCCTCATGGTCTTCACCAGCAGCCCATGGCGTGGTTCTTCTACAGCTGCGTACGTGCATCCAATCAGATCGCAGCGCTGCCAGTGACAGCTCGCCCTCTGCTCCGGGTTGTACCAACACGAGTTCACACGGGCGTCTTGTGTTTTAATCACGTGAATGCAGGAGGGCGAAGAAGGACATCCCGCTGCATCTCATTCGTGGTCGGCCGCCATCACATCTGCATCTAAATTAATTAGGTTTTGATTTAAGATATTAAATTCAAATGAATCAAAGAGAAATGTAAATGATCCTTGACGTCGCTCCAGCTGTGAAGCCGGCTCTCCCTCGTCTTAGGCGGGCCGTACCACTTCACGGGGCTGTGGGGGGTTCTACCGACACCAGTTCATGTTTCCTTCACAGAACTTAACTCCATCCTCCTTTAAGGGAAGTCCAGCTCCATCACCTCCGTCTGCCCCACAGGGCCTCGCTGTCGCCATGCAGTCGGTCCCACAGTCGGGTGGGTGCAGGAGGGCGGGTGCAGGAGGGCGGGTGCTGGAGGGCGGGTGCAGGAGGGCGGGTGCAGGAGGGCGGGTGCTGGAGGGCGGGTGCAGGAGGGCGGGTGCAGGAGGGCGGGTGCAGGAGGGTGGGTGCAGGAGGGCGGGTGCTGGAGGGCGGGTGCAGGAGGGTGGGTGCAGGTGAGGCGGGTGCAGGAGGGTGGGTGCTGGAGGCGGGTGCAGGAGGCGGGTGCAGGAGGTGGGTGCTGGAGGCGGGTGCAGGAGGGTGCAGGAGGTGGGTGCAGGAGGGTGGTGCTGGAGGGGGCGGTGCAGGAGGCGGGTGCTGGAGGCGGGTGCAGGAGGGTGCAGGGGGTGGGTGCAGGAGGGTGGGTGCAGGAGGGGGGTGCAGGAGGGGGTGCTGGAGGGCGGGTGCAGGAGGGTGGGTGCTGGAGGGCAGGTGCAGGGCGGGTGCAGGAGGCGGGTGCAGGAGGTGGGTGCTGGAGGTGGGTGCAGGAGGCGGGTGCAGGAGGGTGGGTGCTGGAGGGCGGTGCAGGAGGCGGGTGCAGGAGGTGGGTGCAGGAGGGTGGGTGCTGGAGGGCGGGTGCAGGAGGCGGGTGCAGGAGGCGGGTGCTGGAGGTGGGTGCAGGAGGGTGGGTGCAGGAGGCGGGTGCAGGAGGTGGGTGCAGGAGGGGTGGGTGCTAGGGTGCAGGAGGCGGGTGCAGGAGGGGCGGGTGCAGGAGGGCGGGTGGGCAGGGAGGTGGGTGCTGGAGGTGGGTGCAGGAGGCGGGTGCAGGAGGTGGGTGCTGGGGGGTGCAGGAGGGTGGGGTGCAGGAGGTGGGTGCTGGGAGGTGGGTGCAGGAGGGTGGGTGCTGGAGGCGGGTACAGGAGGGTGGGTGCAGGAGGGCGGGTGCTGGGGTGCTGGAGGGTGGGTGCTGGAGGTGGGGTGCTGGAGGGTGGGTGCAGGAGGTGGATGCTGGAGGGTGAGGGCTGGAGGGTGGGTGCAGGAGGCGGGTGCAGGAGGCGGGTGCAGGAGGGTGGGTGCTGGAGGTGGGTGCTGGAGGTGGGTGCTGGAGGGTGGGTGCTGGAGGCGGGTGCAGGAGGTGGGTGCAGGAGGCGGGTGCAGGAGGTGGGTGCTGGAGGGTGGGTGCAGGAGGGTGGGTGCAGGAGGGAGGGCGGGTGCAGGAGGGTGGGTGCTGGAGGGTGGGTGCAGGAGTGTGGGTGCAGGAGTGTGGGTGCTGGAGGGTGGATGCTGGAGGGCGGGTGCAGGAGGGTGGGTGCAGGAGGGTGGGTGCTGGAGGGTGGGTGCTGGAGGGCGGGTGCAGGAGGGTGGGTGCTGGAGGGCGGGTGCAGGAGGGTGGGTGCTGGAGGGTGGGTGCAGGAGGGCGGGTGCAGGAGGGTGGGTGCTGGAGGGTGGGTGCAGGAGGGCGGGTGCTGGAGGGCGGGTGCAGGACGGTGGGTGCTGGAGGGTGGGTGCAGGAGGCCGGGTGCAGGAGGCGGGTGCTGGGCGGGTGCAGGAGGGTGGGTGCAGGAGGCGGGTGGAGGCGGGTGCAGGAGGGTGCAGGAGGTGGGTGCTGGAGGGTGGGTGCTGGAGGGAGGGGAGGGTGGGTGCTGGGCAGGAGGCGGGTGATGAGGGCGGGTGCAGGAGGGTGGGTGCAGGAGGGCGGGTGCTGGAGGGCGGGTGCAGGAGGGTGGGTGCAGGAGGGCGGGTGCTGGAGGGTGGGTGCAGGAGGGTGGGTGCAGGAGGGTGGGTGCTGGAGGGTGGGTGCAGGAGGGTGGGTGCAGGAGGGTGGGTGCTGGAGGGCGGGTGCAGGAGGGTGGGTGCAGGAGGGTGGGTGCAGGAGGGTGGGTGCTGGAGGGCGGGTGCAGGAGGCGTGGGAGGTGCAGGAGGGTGGGGGCAGGAGGGGGGGTGCAGGAGGGTGGGGGCTGGAGGGCGGGTGCAGGAGGGCGGGTGCTGGAGGGTGGGTGCTGGAGGGCGGGTGCAGGAGGTGGCAGGTGCAGAGGTGGGTGCAGGAGGGTGGGTGCTGGAGGGCGGGTGCAGGAGGGTGGGTGCTGGAGGGTGGGTGCAGGAGGGCGGTGCAGAGGGGGTGCAGGAGGCGGGTGCAGGAGGGTGGGTGCAGGAGGTGGGTGCAGGAGGCGGTGCTGGAGGGGGTGCTGGAGGGCGGTGCAGGAGGCGGGTGCAGGGCGGGTGCAGGAGGGTGGGTGCTGGAGGCGGGTGCAGGAGGCGGGTGCTGGAGGTGGGTGCTGGAGGGTGGGTGCTGGCGGGTGCAGGAGGTGGGTGCAGGAGGGTGGGTGCTGCAGGAGGTGGGTGCTGGAGGGTGGGTGCAGGAGGCGGGTGCAGGAGGGGCGGTGCAGGAGGGTGGGTGCAGGAGGCGGGTGCAGGAGGGCGGGTGCAGGAGGGCGGTGCTGGAGGGCGGTGCTGGAGGCGGGTGCAGGAGGCGGGTGCAGGAGGCGGGTGCAGGAGGGTGGGTGCTGGAGGCGGGTGCAGGAGGGTGGGTGCTGGAGGTGGGTGCTGGAGGGTGGGTGCTGGAGGCGGGTGCAGGAGGTGGGTGCAGGAGGTGGGTGCTGGGCGGGTGCAGGAGGGTGGGTGCTGGAGGGTGGGTGCAGGAGGGCGGGTGCAGGAGAGCGGGTGCAGGAGGGTGGGTGCAGGAGGGCGGGTGCAGGAGGGCGGGTGCAGGAGGGTGGGTGCTGGAGGGTGGGTGCTGGAGGGTGGGTGCAGGAGGGTGGGTGCAGGAGGGTGGGTGCTGGAGGGTGGGTGCAGGAGGGCGGGTGCTGGAGGGTCTCAATTCCTCCACCTCATGCCACCGGCAGCAGCTCCCCGTGTGGTGATTAGCCGCCACCCCCTGAGGGGCCGATGAGTTAGCACAGCTCTCTCTAATGAGCTCCGCTCGCCCCCCCCCCCCCCCCCCCACCGTCCAATCCCCTCAGAGGACACTCAGGGATGGTGGTGGGGGTCCTGGGAGAGGGTCCACAGCCCACCTGTTCTCCTACCCCCCCCCCCCACCTCCCCACACACACACACACCTTCTGTAATCATTGCATGCGTGTGTGTATATATAAATTAATATATATATATATTAATTTATATATATATATATAAACATATATGTATATATACACACACACATATATATATACATGAATATATATACACTACCGTTCAAAAGTTTGGGGTCACTTAGAAATGTCTAAGTAAAGCAGTGTTTTTTCAATGAAGATAACATTAATCATAAATACCCTCTCTACATTGTTAATGTGGTAAATGACTCTTCTAGGTGGAAGTATCTGGTTTCTAATGAAATATCTCCAGAGGTGTATAGAGGCCCATTTCATCATCACTCCAGTGTTCTAATGGTACATTGTGTTATCGCCTTAGAAGACTAATGTCTGATTAGAAAACCCTTGTGCAATTATGTGAGCACAGCTGAAAACAGTTATGCTGGTGATATAAGCTATACAACTGGCCTTCCTTTGAGCTTGAAATTTGAAGAACAAAATTAATACTTCAAATATTAATCATTATTTCTAACCTTGTCAATGTCTTGACTATATGTTCTATTAAATGTTCAATTCATTTATAAATAAAAGTGAGTTTTCATGGAAGACACAAAATTGTCTGGGTGACCCCAAACTTTTGAACGTTAGTGTATATACATATATATACATATATATATACATATATATACATTTATATATATACATATATACATTTATATATATATACATATATAAATGTATATATATATAAATGTATATATATATATAAATGTTTATATATATTAGGGCTGTGAAACGATTACAATTTTTAATCAAATTAATCACAGGTTTCTGTGGATTAATCATGATTAATCACATATTACCGATATTCTCGGTATATTTTTGTGAGAACATAAAGATTTATGACAAAGACGGATATATACATTTACATTCTTTTTCTTTTCCTAAAAAAACAAACAATGGTGCTGCAACTCAGCAGTTATTTATCAGTTCTCTTCCATATGGAACATTAATATCTCTTCATCCTGAATGTTTTAACAGAACATTTGACCTCCACCATGATGCAGTCTGAAGGCCTCTAGTCTTCCTCTAGCAGCTGCTGAGGCAAACCGACTGTGTGGTTCCTTCATGAACTGGGCCGTGATGAAAGGGGCGGGGACATTCAGATTGAGCCCTAGAGGTGAAACTCTTGGACCGGCTAAGACAGATGAAGCGAAAGCGTTGGTCAAGAATGTTTCATTAATCAAGAACGAAAGTTGGAGGTTGGAAGACGATCAGATGGTCGTAGTTCCGACCATAAACGATGCCGACTAGCGATCTGGATTGACAGATGGACAGATGACAGGTGGACAGGTGGACAGATGGACATATGATAGGTGGACAGGTGGACAGATGGACAGGTGGACAGATGGACATATGATAGGTGGACAGATGGACAGATGGACAGATGGACAGGTGGACAGTGGACAGATGGACAGATGGACAGGTGGACAGGTGGACAGATGGACAGATGGACAGGTGACAGATGGACAAGTGGACATATGGACAGATGGACAGGTGGACAGTGGACAGATGGACAGATGGACAGGTGGACAGGTGGACAGATGGACAGGTGGACAGATGGACAGGTGGACAGTGGACAGATGGACATATGATAGGTGGACAGGTGGACAGATGGACAGGTGGACAGATGGACATATGATAGGTGGACATATAGACAGATGGACAGGTGGACAGGTGACAGATGGACAAGTGGACATATGGACAGTTGGACAGGTGGACAGATGGACAGATGGACAGGTGGACAGATGGACATATGATAGGTGGACAGGTGGACAGGTGGACATATGGACAGGTGGACAGATGGACAGATGGACAGATGGACAGGTGGACAGATGGACAGATGGACATATGATGGACAGATGGACATGTGGACAGGTGGACATATGGACAGGTGGACAGGTGGACAGATGGACAGGTGGACAGATGGACAGATGGACAGGTGGACAGGTGGACAGATGGACAGATGATAGGTGGACAGGTGGACAGGTGGACATGTGGACAGATGGACAGATGGACAGATGGACAGGTGGACAGGTGACAGATGGACAGATGGACAGATGGACAGATGATAGGTGGACAGGTGGACATGTGGACAGATGGACAGATGGACAGGTGGACAGATGATAGGTGGACAGATGGACAGGTGGACAGATGATAGGTGGACAGATGGACAGGTGGACAGGTGACAGATGGACAGATGATAGGTGGACAGATGGACAGGTGGACAGATGGACAGGTGACTTTGTGTTGGTCCGTCCTGATGCGCACACACAGCTCTGCGGCGCGCGAGACGGAGAGCCGAGAAGTGTTGACGCGACACGTGGAGACAGAGTGACACGCTGCTGGAGAGACGACCAGCAACAGACCTTTAGTTTAATACGAGAACAAAGACGTCTCTAGAGAACATGTCAGGGGGACCATTGTTTTAAATGTCGTGCGCTCTACAACACTACGCCGCGATCGACTGGCAGGTCGACGTGTTGAGACCCTGATCTACAGAAAGTAAAAGTCGTAACCAGGTTTCCGGAGGTGAACCTGCGGAAGGATCGTTAGGATGAACCGACCGTCTGCATGAGAGCAGGAAGAGTTCAGCTTGAAGAGGTGGAGGAAGCTCATTCTGCGCATCGTGAAATGCGTAAAAAACAACAACTAATTAATCCTGTAATTTAATCATAACGCGTTAACGCGGTATTTTTCACAGCTATAGTGATGACATGTTGACATGTTGACCCTCAAAGCTTATATATATACATTAGTTGTGTATTATGCTGGCAGGCTGCAGCAGTGACAACAGGCCACCTGCCCCCCCCCCCCTGTTCCTAAGACAACACTTCCCTCTTGTTAATTAGGGCAAATTTTTTTGTTTACATAATAAACTTAAGGGTCGCTGTCGACAAACTGCATCTTGGGACACGGGGGGGGGGCAGCGGCAGATGGGCATGTGTGTGTGTGTGTGTGTATGTGTGTGCAGTGACTCGTGGCTGAACAAAACATCCTACCTGTTGCCTTTACGCCATCAAATTCCCAGAAGCCATTGGGGGGACACGTGTTCGGCGTGGGCTGGGGGGGTAAGAGGAGCGCGTCCCCCCCCCTGGGGGAGGAGCATGGCTTCAGACCAAAGTTAGGCCCGTCTAATTAGTCCGGCGACGGCTCTGATAACAAATAAACATGGAGGAGGCCCCTGGGAGCTGATGCAGGGCCCCGGTCCACCGAGGCCTCTAATAGGGCCTGCAGGCCACGCCTTCTTCATCTGTTCACTGCTCCTCTTCATGAGGAACATGAACTCACCTTCAGGACCAGGTCCATCCTCAGCTTCATGGTCCTCGTCTTCTTGATCCTCATCTTCATGGTCCTCAGCTTCATGGTCCTCATCTTCATGGTCCTCATCTTCATGGTCCTCATCTTCATGGTCCTCATCTTCATGGTCCTCATCTTCATGGTCCTCAGCTTCATGGTCCTCATCTTCATGGTCCTCATCTTCATGGTCCTCAGCTTCATGGTCCTCTTCATGGTCCTCATCTTCATGGTCCCTCAGCTTCTTGATCCTCATCTTCATGGTCCTCAGCTTCATGGTCCTCAGCTTCATGGTCCTCATCTTCATGGTCCTCAGCTTCATGGTCCTCGTCTTCTTGATCCTCAGCTTCATGGTCCTCAGCTTCATGGTCCTCAGCTTCATGGTCCTCATCTTCATGGTCCTCATCTTCATGGTCCTCAGCTTCATGGTCCTCATCTTCATGATCCTCAGCTTCATGGTCCTCATCTTCATGGTCCTCATCTTCATGATCCTCAGCTTCATGGTCCTCATCTTCATGGTCCTCATCTTCATGGTCCTCATCTTCATGGTCCTCAGCTTCATGGTCCTCATCTTCATGGTCCTCATCTTCATGGTCAGTGTGTGAGGCGTCTCTGAACTCAGTGAAAGCTTTGAGGGTCAACATGTCAACATGTCATCACTATAGCTGGAGGCCCAGTGCTCCCAGTATCACACTATAGCTGGAGGCCCAGTGCTCCCAGTATCACACTATAGCTGGAGGCCCAGTGCTCCCAGTATCACACTATAGCTGGAGGCCCAGTGCTCCCAGTATCACACTATAGCTGGAGGCCCAGTGCTCCCAGTAAGATGAGATCCACCGTTATTCATGTGAAGGGATTCATAACAACGAGGTGGCAGCTCTGGAATAACTTCATTTAAATCCTGGATGTTCTACTCCATGTTCTACTCCATGTTCTACTCCATTTTCTACTCCATTTTCTACTCCATGTTCTACTCCATGATTTACTCCATGTTCTACTCCATGATTTACTCCATGTTCTACTCCATGTTCTACTCCATGTTCTACTCCATTTTCTACTCTATGTTCTACTCCATGTTCTACTCCATGATTTACTCCATTTTCTACTCCATGTTCTACTCCATGTTCTACTCCATGATTTACTCCATTTTCTACTCCATGATTTACTCCATGTTCTACTCCATGTTCTACTCCATGTTATACTCCATGATTTACTCCATGTTCTACTCCATGATTTACTCCATGTTCTACTCCATGTTCTACTCCATGATTTACTCCATGTTCTACTCCATGTTATACTCCATGATTTACTCCATGTTCTACTCCATGATTTACTCCATGTTCTACTCCATGTTCTACTCCATGATTTACTCCATGTTCTACTCCATGTTCTTCTCCATGATTTACTCCATGTTCTACTCCATGTTCTACTCCATGTTCTACTCCATGTTCTACTCCATGATTTACTCCATGTTCTACTCCATGTTCTACTCCATGATTTACTCCATGTTCTACTCCATGTTCTACTCCATTTTCTACTCTATGTTCTACTCCATGTTCTACTCCATGATTTACTCCATTTTCTACTCCATGTTCTACTCCATGTTCTACTCCATGATTTACTCCATGTTCTACTCCATGTTCTACTCCATGTTCTACTCCATGTTCTACTCCATGTCTCTGAGTACTGACGGGTCTACTCTTTCATTTCCTTCTATGTTCTCATAATACACAGGGGGCCACAGGGTGCAGCAGGGGGCCACAGGAGGCAGCAGGGGGCCACCGGGGGCCACAGGGCGCAGCAGGGGGCCACAGGGGGCCACAGGAGGCAGCAGGGGGCCACAGGGGGCAGCAGGGGGCAGCAGGGGGCCACAGGGGGCAGCAGGGGGCCACAGGGGCAGCAGGGGGCCACAGGGTGCCACAGGGGGCCACAGGGGGCAGCAGGGGGCAGCAGGGGGCCACAGGGGGCCACAGTGGGCAGCAGTGGGCCACAGGGGGCCAGAGGGGGCAGCTGGGGGCCACAGGGGGCCACAGGGGGCCACAGGGGGCAGCAGGGGGCCAGCAGGAGGGCAGCAGGGGGCCACAGGGGCCAGCAGGGGTCAGCAGTGGGCCACAGGGGGCCGCAGGGGGCCACAGGGGGCAGCAGGGGGCCAGCAGGAGGCAGCAGGGGGCCACAGGGGGCCACAGGAGGCAGCAGGGGGCCACAGGGGGCAGCAGGGGGCCATAATCCCTGGAAGTGCCCTATGGTTCCTGCCCTACCCTCCTTATCCCCTCCATCCTTCCCTCTACACCTCCCTCCCCTCCATGCTGTTGTTTTCCTCCTGTTTGGACCTCGCAGCATGACCTGGCTGCCAGGGGAGGATCCAGGGAGGGGCCCCGGGGCCACAGGTGAAGCCGAGCCCAATCTACCCCCCTCCACCCTTCCTCTTCCTCCACCTCCCCTGGGCGCCAACTTCACCCACCCTCCTCCTCCTCCTCCTCCCTGTGCCCAGCAGGCCAATCAAGCCATATCTGTGTGCCATGCAACCTGGGGACCAGGGGGAGGAGGGGGAGGGGGGGGTGGTGGCGGAGCAGGCAGGCCGGGCCCCATGGGGCCCTCCGGTCCCTCTGAACCCTCTCAGGATCCTCGTCGCCATCGCCACCGCGTTTAATCACCTCCTCGTCTTCATTAATTCATGGAGCTTCTTTACGTGCTGCAGGCCGGAGACATAGAGGAGAGGGAGGAAGGGGAGGGTGTAGACGGAGGTGGGAGATGGCATCCACTCAACAACAACAACAACAACAACAACAAAGCGACAGCAGCAGGCGCAACAGAACAACAGCCCGGCAGCTGGAGGCGGCGGCTCGGTGCCCGTGGCGTCCCTCAGGGTTCTCGTCTAGGACCTCCAGCGCAGGAGGCTTTTTGCCAGTTGAGGGCCGCAGGGCTCCAGGGTCAGTCTGGCCACGGGGCCCCGGGAATCAAACCCCGCCGCCGGCCGCCGAGAGCCAACCGTAAACAGCTCTATTGATTCCAGCGCTGAGGGCCGCTCCCCGGACAGAGTGACCGTAATGACATCACAGAGGAGCTCAGGGGCCGCCACCGGGGACGCTACGAGGGCGGAGGGCCCTGGACCGGCAGCAGCTCCATGAGTGTGTGAGTGAGAGTGTGTGTGTTTGTGTGAGTGTAGAAATGTCCAGTGGAAGTATCATGAACAAAATCCAAATCTGTCGTCCAGTCCAGGTCTTTGTTTCCTCCGTCTGCAGTAGAAACGTCTGAGAGAAAAACCTCATGTTCATCTCCTGTGTCTCTTCATGAAGCCTTGATCACATGACCTCTATTGTTCACCTGGTCACATGACCTCTATTGTTCACCTGGTCACATGACATCTATTGTTCACCTGGTCACATGACATCTATTGTTCATCTGGTCACATGACCTCTATTGTTCACCTGGTCACATGACATATATTGTTCATCTGGTCACATGACATCTATTGTTCATCTGGTCACATGACATCTATTGTTCATCTGGTCACATGACATCTATTGTTCATCTGGTCACATGACATCTATTGTTCATCTAGTCACATGACATCTATTGTTCATCTGGTCTCATGACATCTATTGTTCATCTGGTCATATGACATCTATTGTTCATCAGGTCACATGACATCTATTGTTCACCTGGTCACATGACATCTATTGTTCATCTGGTCACATGACATATATTGTTCATCTGGTCACATGACATCTATTGTTCACCTGGTCACATGACATCTATTGTTCACCTGGTCACATGACATCTATTGTTCACCTGGTCACATGACATCTATTGTTCACCTGGTCACATGACATCTATTGTTCATCTGGTCACATGACATCTATTGTTCACCTGGTCACATGACATCTATTGTTCACCTGGTCACATGACATCTATTGTTCATCTGGTCACATGACATCTATTGTTCATCTGGTCACATGACATCTATTGTTCACCTGGTCACATGACATCTATTGTTCATCTGGTCACATGACATCTATTGTTCATCTGGTCACATGACATCTATTGTTCATCTGGTCACATGACATCTATTGTTCATCTGGTCACATGACATCTATTGTTCATCTGGTCACATGACATCTATTGTTCACGTGGTCACATGACATCTATTGTTCATCTGGTCACATGACATATATTGTTCATCTGGTCACATGACATATATTGTTCACCTGGTCACATGACATCTATTGTTCATCTAGTCACATGACATCTATTGTTCATCTGGTCACATGACATCTATTGTTCATCTGGTCACATGACATCTGCTTTTACCTCAACAACGGCTGGTGCAACGACGTAACGGTGATTCTACAGCACTGTTCGCCGGACCTGGAATCTTTTATCATTCACTGCAAACCCTTCTACTCCCCACGTGATTTCGCTTCATTCATCCTGGCCGGAGTTTACATGCCGCAGGGAAACGCAAGAGGCACAAGCGGACCCTCGCCCGAACAGATGCGATGTGTGGAGCGGACCTTCCCGGACTCTTTAGTTATTGTACTGTACTGGGAGATTTTAACAGAAACAGGGGTTTTGTTTTTTGAAAAAAACCACAAGGCCAAAACCAGACAGAGGGTGGGGCCTGGTACCTGGGGGTTTTGGACGGTTGGGGGGTTCCTCCGGCTCCCCTTCCCTTCCCCTTTTTTTCTCCTCCCTTCCTTGTTTTTTCCCCCTTTTTTTTTTTTTTTCCCCTTTTCCTTTTTTCCTTTCCTCTTTTTTTTTTCCCCCTTTTTTTTTTTTTTTCCCCCCCCCCTTTTCCCTTTTCCCTTTTTTTCCCCCCTTTTTTCCTTTCCCCTTTTTTTTGGAGAGGGGGGTTGTTTTTTTTTCTTTTTATTTTTTAAAAGTTTTTTAAAAATTTGGGAGTGGGGGGAATTTTTGGTTTTAAGGGTAGTTTAAGTTTTTGGGTGGAATTTTTTTCCTGGGGTCCCCGTTTTGGGGCCTGGGCTGGTGGGCCAAAAAGTTTCCCCCCGGTCCACAGGAGACAGGAAATTTGAAGTCCCCCAAAAAAAAACCCTCTCCCCGCCTGGGGGAATTGGCCCGGGCATGGGAAGGTGGGGTTCCCAGACCAATCCCCCGGAAGAGGGACCCCCTCTGTTTTTCCCTTCGGTGGGGAAGGGAGGGGGAGGGGAGGGTCCCCCCGGTGGGAGAGGGCAGGGTTTTTGTGGACCAAAGCCGTCCAAGGGCCGGGGGGTTTTAAACCCCTCCCTTTTTTCCCATGATTTTTAAGGGGGAGAGCCCCCGAGGGAAAAGGGCCCCCGTGGGGAGTCCGGGGGTTTCCCCGGAGGGAAAACTAATGAGGAGTGGGAAAAACCCTAACCCCCGGAGTTAAACCTCCCCTTTCAGGTCAGGAGGGGCCCATCGACCCCTCCCGGGCTGAATTTTAAAAAATTCGGGAGGGGGGGGACACCAGGGTCTTCCGGGCGGCCCGGCCACCCGGTCCGGCGGGGGCCGTCCGCGCCGCCCCGGGAAAAACCCGCGGGGAACACGGTAAGGGGGCCTGGCTCTGCGGGGGGATTCGCCGTCCGGGGGCCCCGGCCGAGGGGGCTTGGGCGGCCTTCCAAACGGGACCGGCCTACTGTGTCCCCGGCAGGCCATGGGTGGAAAGAATAGGGAGTTTTGGGGGTTCCGGGGTTTTGGGTTTGGGATAGGTTTGGGACTCGGGGCAGGAAAGGGCCCTTTTGGGGGATGGGGGGTTGAAAAAGGGGGAAAAAGGGGGGAAAAAGGGGGGGTTGGGTGGTTTCCAAAGCTGGGTAAGGGGGGGGGTGGGGTAATTTTGGGGGGAGGAAGAAAACGGGGGGGCGTTTCCCTTTTGGTGAGGGGGTTGGGGCAGGGGTTTGGGTTGGGTGGGGGGGGTTAAAATTTGGGGGTTAAAAAAAAAGGAAAAGCCAAGGGGGGTTTTGGTTTTAAACCCTTGGGGTTTAAAAAGGGGGGAAGGGGGAAAGGGGCAAGGGGGCGGACGGGGGGTTTTTTACAAGGGGGAAAAAAGGGGAGAAAACCTTTTAAAAAAAGAATTTTTTGGGGGCCGGCACACCAAGGCCGGGGGGGAAGGGGAAAAAAGGGGGAAAGCCCCCGGGGGGGGGCCTGGGGCTTAAAAAAAGGGGGGTCAAGGAAAAAGGCCCCCTTTTTTTTTAAAAAATTTAAAAAAAAACCCGGGGAAACCCCAGTGGTAAAAACGGGGAACCGAAAAAAACAAAAAAAAATGGAGGAAATTTTCCGGGGAAGTGGTTTTCCCCCCCAGTGTCCTTTTAAAGGTTAAAAGACGGGTTTTAAAAAAAATTTTTACCCAAAATGGGGCACCGGGGGGAAATTTTACCCCCTCCTTGGGTTTTAGAAATTTTGGGAAGTTTTATTTTTTTTAAATTTTTCCTTTTGCCACGGGGGTCATTTTAAAACCGAAAGGAGGGGACGGGGTTGAAGGCCCCCCCAAAATTTTAAAATTTAAAAAGGTTAAAAGGGAACGATTTTCCTTTTACAAGGCGGGGCCCACGCACCCGGGGCGGCGGGAAAGGGGGGGGGAATCCCCCTGAAAACCCAAATTTTTTAAACAAGTGGGTTTCCCCCTTTTTCCGGGTTTTTTTAACCCCCCGGGGTCAAACCAAAAGGTCCCACATCGGGGAACCCTGTTCTTTTTTGAAAGCCCCTTCATTTTAAAAACGTGGTTTTAAAGAAAGCCCAAACCCCGGGGACAAGGGGGTTTTTTTTCCAAAAAGATTTTTGCCGGGCCCCTTGGGGATTTTTTTTTGGGGGCGGCCTAAAAGAAAAAACCCCGGCCCCCCCCGCTTCACCGCCGGGTTCGAGGAGGTTTGGGCCTTTAGGCGGGGGGAGGGGTTTTGGAAAAGGAGCCCCCCTCCAACGACACAGGCCCAGAGGGAGGGGGACCCTCCCCGGGAACCCTTTTTTTTCCCCAAAATTTTTTCAGCCCGGGGCGGGGGACTACCCCCCGGGCTAGCAAAAGGAAACTTTACCCAAAGCGCAAGGATTTTTTATTTTAAACCCTGGAAGGTTTTAAAGGTGTTTTTTAAAGGACCGTTTTGGTGGGGAAGGGGTTTTTTTAATAACCCTTGGGCAGTGGGGGCCTTAAAGTTAAAGAAAAGGCCCTTTTGCCCCCGGGGCCCCAATTTTAAAAGTCCTGGCGCCCAACCGTTTTTTTTGAAAACCCGGGCCTGAGAAGGGGCCCTTTTGGACCCCGGAGACAACCCATTTTTTAAAAAGGGTGGCCCTTTTGGTTTTCCCCTTCCCCCTTTTAACCCAGGGGTTTTAGCTTTTTTTTTTTTTAAAAAAGGATCAGGGGAGTGCCAAAAAAAAACCAAAAAGGAAAAGGGCACCCTTTCCAAAATCCGGAAGCCGGGGGGGTTTTATTTTAACCGGGAAATTTGGGGGAAAACGAGGGGGGGCCCGGGGGGGCCCCCAGGCCGGGGCTTGAACTCAAGCCCAAACCCCGGCAAAAAGTTCGGGGAATAAACCCCTTTGAGGCCTGGAGTTTTAAAAAAACCGGGGTGTTTTAAAGGGGAATTGGTTTGGGTTCGGGTTGGTTTAGGAGGGGAGGGATTTTGCAACCACTTTTAAAAGGAAAAACATGTTTTCCCTTTTTTGTTTTTAAAGTTTTTTTTGGGTTTGTTTGGTAATTTTAAACCCAACCTATTTTTAAAACCCCCCTTTATTTTTGGGGGAAGCTCGTTGGGAGGGAAAAAGGGTTTGTTTTTCAAAATCAAAAACTTTTGCTCTTTCCCCTTCCTCTTTCGGGGGTTTTTCGCCTCTTCTGCTTCTTTTCTTTTTTCTTTCCCTTTCTCCTTTTTTCCCCTTCTCTTTCCTCTCTCCTCTCCTGGGCCCTCCTCTTTGCTCTACCTTTCCCATTTTGGGGTTTTCCCTTTTTAAAAAAATATTTTTTTGGGCATTTTTTCCCCTTTTTTTAATTAAAACCAAAAGGGGAGTTCCCTTTAAAAATTAAATTGTAAGGGGTTTTTGGGACGGCCATCTCGGGGTTTTTAAGGGGGAAGAAAAACCCTTTCCCGGGGGGTCCCTCTTCCTTCCAAAAACCTAAATGTAAAAAAACTTTTAAAAAAATAACCCAAACCACATTCAAAAACCCCCAAACCCTCACAAAAAAAAAAACCCAAAACCTCTCCCCAAACCCAAAAAAACCCCTTTTAAACAACACACCCAAAACCCCTGTCACAAACCAACCCCCCCACTTTTTACCAAAACAAAAAATTACACACATTTCCCACACAACCCAAAGGGGAACCCCACCTTTGTCCCCCGGGCCCCCCCATTTAATTTCAGTTTTTCCCTTTTTAACATCCTTTTATGTCCTCCAAATGCCTCCTAAACGTCCTCCCCGGGGGGTCCTCCCCCTTTTTTAAAAAGCCCCATTTTCTAAGGGGGTCCTCCTTTTTCATTTTTTTCCCCTCCCCTCTTTTCCCAAGGTTCCCAGTCTCCTCTTTTCCTTTTTAAGGCCTTTTTTAAAAAGTCCTTCAGCCCCCCTATGGGCCCCGCCCCCTTTGCCTCCATTGGTCCCCTAGCCCCCCGGGCCCGGGGCCCCCCTCGGGGTCCTTCCCCCTTGGGGGGGGCCCCCTATGTCCTCCGGGGTTAAGGGCCTCCTAAACCTCCCACCCCCCAAAAAAGGCCCCCTCCGCCCCTTCCCCTTTCCCCCTCAGCCCTCCTCCCCCCCTAAAAAGCCCCCCCAGTTTTTCCCCCCTAAAAAAAAAGCCTTTTTTTCCTTTCCTCCCCCCAATGTCCCCCCCCTTGTTAAAGGGTTTTCCCTACCCTCCTCAGGGGGTCCTATCCCCCCCCTGGGGGCCCTCCTCCTCATTTTCCCTCTGTCCTCCCAAACCTTTTTTTTCTTTTCCCCCCTGTCCTAGCCAGTCCCCTTTCTGCCCCCCCCAGCCTTTTTCCTCCCATGTTTTTAAGGGTCCTTTAGTTTCTTCCCCCTTTTCTTTGTTTTAGCCCTTTTAATGTTTTCGGGGTTTTTCAGGGGTCCTAAAAAACGGGAAAAAGTCCCCTCCTCCTTTTTCGGGGCCCCCAAAAGGGCCTATTTATTTCCCCCCCCTTTGGCCCCCGGGGCCCTTGTCCCCCTTCCTCCCAGCCTCCTATTTTCCCCCTTTTTTTCCCCTCCTATGCCTTTTCCCCGGGTTTTTTTTTGTTTTTTCCTTTGTCCTTTTTGCCCCTTTTTATGTCCTTTTATTTTTAAAAAGGGTTTTTGTTTTGTTTTATTTTCCCATGTTTTTAAAAAGCCTTTATTTTTTAAAAAGGCCTAGTCCTAAAATGTTTTGTTTTAAAAATTAAATTCCTCGCCCTCTCTTCCCCTCCCCCCTCCTTCCCTTCCCCCCTCTTCCCCCTCCCCTCTCCCCTCCCCCGCCCTCCTCCTCTTCCTCTTCCCTCCTCCCTTCCCCCCTCTTCCTCCTCTTCCCCTTTTTCCCTCTTCCCCCTCTTCCTTTCCCTTCCCCCTCGCCCTCCCATTCCTCCCCCTTTTCCGCCCTCACCCCTTCCCCACCTATGTTTTTGCTTTTGGTTCCTTTTCAGCCTTTTTTCCTTTTTCCCCCTAATTTAAATTTATCTTTTCAGGGGCCCCCCCCATGTTTTTAGTTATGTTTTTGGGGGGGTCTCCTCGGGGGGCCCCTCATGTTTTTCCCCTCCATTCCCTTTTCCTCGTCCTTCCTCATCCCCCAAGTCCCTCCGTCCCCTCACCCACCTAAACCCCCCTAAACCCCCTCCTCCACCCTTTCCCACCCCCTCACCCCCCCACCCCACCCCCCTTCCCCCCCTCCACCCCCCCCTCACCCCCCTTTCCCCCCCCCTCATTCCCCACCCCCCCCTTCCCTTTCCCCCAGCCCCCCCCATGCCCCTCCTATGTCCCCCCCTCATGTCCCTCCCCCTTTTCAGCCTCCTCATGTCCCCCCATGCCCTTCACCTCCTCATGTCCCCCAATGTCCTCCTCACCCCCCTTCCTCATGTCCTCTCCGTCCTCATGTCCTCTCATCCTCCTCATGTCCTCATGTTTCTCCCATCCCTCCTCTTGTCCTCCACGTCCTCCTCATGCTCCTCACGTCCTCTCATATCCTCCTCGTCCTCATATTCCTCTCACATCCCTCCTCACGTCTCCTCACGTCCTCATCATGTCCTCATGTCTCATGTCTCCTCCTTCATCCTCACGTCTATCATCCTCCTCATGTCCCTCCTCTGTCCTCCCTCACATCCTCATGTCCTCCTCCCGTCCTCCTCAACTTCCTCTCACATCATGTCCTCCATGTCCTCATCCTCTGTGTCCTCCTCCACGTCCTCCTCATGTCCTCACGTCCTCCTCTGTCCTCTCCATCCTCATGTCCTCCTCCCGTCCTCCTCATGTCCTCGTCCTCCTCATGTCCTCACCTCTCCTTGTCCTCCTCCGTCCCTCATGTCCCCTCCTCCTTCTCCCTGCTCTCATATCACCTCATGTCCCCTCCACGTCCTCCTCATGTCCTCCTCACATCCTCATCCTCCACATCCTCACTGTCCTCCTCACGTCCTCCTCTTGTCCTCCTCCTCCTCATGTCCTCCTCATCCTCATGTCCTCCTCACGTCCTCCTCATGTCCCTCCTCATCCTAATATCCTCCTCCACGTCCTCCTCTGTCTCCTCATCCTCCACGTCCTCTCATGTCTCCATCCTCTGTCTCCTCCGTCCTCCTCATGTCCTCCCACATCCTCCTCCTCTCCGTCCTCCTCACATGTCCTCCATTCCTCCTTCATGTCTCTACCTCCTCCATGTCCTCACGTCCTCCTCATGTCCTCCTCCGTCTTCAGCATGTCTCCTCCATTCCTCCTCCTTGTCCTCCTTGGCCTCACGTCCTCCTCATGTCCTCACATCCCAGCCCTTCCTCCTCCGTCCTCATATCCTCCTCTCACGTCCTAATGTCCTCCTCACGTCCTCCTCATCCTCCTCCTCATGTCCTGCGTCCTCCTTGTCCTCCATTCTCCTCATGTCCTCCTCCGTCTTCATGTCCTCCTCCGTCCTCCTCCTTGTCCCTCCACGTCCTCTCTTGTCCTCATGTCCTCACGTCCTCCTCATGTCCTCACGTCTAATATCTCCTCACGTCCTCCTCATGTCCTCCTGCGTCCTAATGTCCTCCTCGTCTCCTGCTTCCTGCCTAATGTCACTCCTCACGTCCTCCTCATGTCCTCATGTCCCTCCGTCCTCCTCCATCCTCCGTCTCATGTTCTCCTCACCTCCTCCTCACATCCTCCTCACGCCCTCATGTCTCCCGTCCTCCTCATGCCTCCATCTATTTCCTCCCTCACGTCCTCCTTGTCCTCGTCCTCCTCATCTCCTCCACGTCCTAATATCCTCCTCACGTCCTCCTCATGTCTCCTCATGTCCTCACATCTAATGTCCTCCTCACGTCCTCCTCTGTCCTCCTCCTTCCTCAGTCCTCCTCCATCCTCATGTCCTCACGTCCTCCCTGTATCCTCCCGTCCTCTATGTCATCCTCCGTATCGTCCTCCTCATGTCCTAATGTCTCCTCACGTCCTCCCTCATGTCCTCCTTCCTCCTGCAAATCCTCCTCATCCTCCGTCCTCCTCATACTCCTCCACGTCCTCACTTCTTCTCAAGTCTCCTTGTCCTCCTCCACATCCTCCTCATGTCCTATGCTCCTCCTCCACGTCCTCATGTCCTCCTCCGTCCTCCTCATGTCCTCATATTCTCTCACATCCTCATGTCACTCCTCCACGTCCTCCTCCTTGTCTCATATTCTCCTCCACATCTCTCAATAACCTCATGTCCTCCTCACATCCTCATGTCCTCCTCATGTCCTCACGTCCTCCTCATGTCCTCATGTCCTCACATCCTCTGTCTGTGTGTGTGTCTCTGTGTGTGTGTCTCTGTGTGTGTGTGTCTCTCTGTGTGTGTGTCTCTGTGTTTGTGTCTCTGTGTGTGTGTGTCTCTGTGTGTGTCTCTCTTTGTGTGTGTGTGTCTCTATGTGTGTGTGTGTCTCTGTGTGTGTGTGTGTCTCTGTGTTTGTGTCTGTGTGTGTGTCTCTCTGTGTGTGTGTGTGTGTCTCTGTGTTTGTGTCTCTTTGTGTGTGTGTGTGTGTGTCTCTATGTGTGTGTGTGTCTCTGTGTGTGTGTGTCTCTCTGTGTTTGTGTCTGTGTGTGTGTGTCTCTGTGTGTGTGTGTCTCTCCTGTGTGTGTGTGTCTCTGTTGTAATGCTGTGTGTGTGTGTCTCTGTAATGTGTGTGTCTCCCACTGTGTGTGTGTGTGTGTCTCTATGTGTGTCTCTGTGTGTGTGTGTGTCTCTGTGTTTGTGTCTCTCTGTGTGTGTGTGTCTCTGTGTGTGTGTGTGTGTCTCTGTGTTTGTGTCTCTCTCCTGTGTATGTCTCTATGTATGTCTACTCTGTGTGTGTGTCTCTGTGTTTGTCTCTGTGTGTGTGTCCTACTGTGTGTGTGTGTGTGTGTGTCTATATATATGTCTCCTGTGTGTGTATAAATAACCTACTGTGTCTCTATATTTGTCTCATGTGTGTGTCTCTGTGTGTGTGTCTGTGTGTCTCTGTTCTTTGTGTCTCTGACTGTGTGTGTGTCTCTGCATGTGTGTGCCTCCTATGTGTCTCTGTGTGTCATTTCTCCTGTGTTGTCTGTGTGTAAATACTCTGTGTGTGTGGCCTTCTCTGTGTTTGTATCTCTGTAGTGACTGTATGTCTCTGGCCAATGACAATACTCTATATGTGTGTGTGTCTCTGTGTGTCTCTCTGTGTATGTGTGTGTCTGTATTTGTGTCTGTGTGTCTCTCTCTGTGTGTGTGTGTCTCTGTGTGTGTCTCTGTGTGTGTCTCTCTTTGTGTGTGTGTGTGTATACTCTATGTGTGTATGTCTCTGTGTGTGTGTCTGTGTGTGTGTGTGTCTGTGTTTGTGTCTGTGTGTGTCTCTCTGTGTGTGTGTGTGTGTGTCTCTGGCTCAGCATTGTCCCGGCTTCATCGCCGGCAGAGGTCGGCGTCCCGGGTGATGGGCGATCCCATTACTATGCGGGGCCTGGAACTCCCCTCCTCCAAATGACACACACACACACACTAAACACACACACAGTTGGACTTGAGGATTGTCCAACACCTGCAGCAGGAGGGTCATCAGCGTCAGGGAGAGTTCACTAGGCAGGATGAAGGAGACAAAGGTCTTCACCACTTCACTGGGACCTTTACACCACCTGCACGCGTGGACGGTCGGGGTTCAAGTGATCTTCATCGAGTCTTCATCACAAACAGGGGCATTGGAGAGGAAGGCGAGGGCAGCAGCAGTCATGTGTGCCAGGCTGCTGTCACGGATCAGGGCCGGCCTTTGGGGGCAGAGACCCGGGCGGGCGGGTGGAGGTGGCGGGTGGGTGGAGGTGGGTGGGTGGGCGGGCGGGCGGGCGGAGGAGGCCCGAAAGCGGGTGGAGGGTGTAGGCGGGCGGGTGGGCGGGCGGAAGGAAATGGGCGGAGGCGGGTGGGCCCAGTAGATGGAGAGGCGGGTGACGGAGGTGGTGGAGAGGCGGGTGGAGGCGGCGAGAGCGGGTGGGCGAAGGCGAGCGGCGAGTGGAGGGCGGGTGGGCGGGCGAGAAGGCGGGTAGAGGTTGAGGCGAGTGGGCGGGCGGAGAAAGGCGGGTGGAGGCAAGCGGAGGTGAGTGGGCGGGCGGGTGACATTTGTCATCTGCTTGGCTGAGGTCCCTTGGAGACTAATGAGCGCCATCACTTTAGTGATCAATAAATCATCTTATTGATTTCTCCTCTTTCCCCACTCTAAGCTGGCTTCTGTTCTCTGAGGTCAGGGAACAGGAGGAGGAGGATGGAGGAAGGATGGAGGGAGAAGCGGAGTGAGAGACAGGTGGAGAGTCAAGGAGGAAGGAAAAGAAAAGAGAATGACAAAGGATTTGATGAAGTGAAGGCTAAGTGCTGAGGCTGTCGCAGTAGAATGGTGATGAAGACGATGAGGTGATGATGATGAAGATGATGATGATGATGAAGACGATGATGGTGATAAGTGATGATATGATGTGTGATGATAGTAAAGTAGTAAGTATTTATTTTCCGCGATACATGTACATACTGGCACGAACATTAACAACAGAAAAAAAAAATGTATGAATGGAGGACATCAAAGACCAGTGTAGGCTCTCTGAGATGAGAGTTGGGCCCCTCCCCTAACCTTTCACTACCCCACTCCCACTTACACAACACAGGTGCCACACATGGCTTGCAAATATTACAAGCAACAACAAAAACTAGAACAGGAAAAACTAATGAGCCTTGAAAAATAATAAAATAATTTCACTGAACATCAAATTATGGATATACATTTATTTTAAATATTTTTCTCTGTACTGTGCCAGGCTGTATATCAATATAGCTTTCAAAATAGTGAGATAAGCGTTTAAGTCGAGAAGCAAATGCTTTGATGCTGGATGTGATTTGACCCTCGTCGAATTTGTCTTTCTCAGAGCTTTGGACCTCTGGATGAAGCTTTGTCAGAATGTCGACTGTGTATTTGTTACCATAGATACTTACTTACACGGCGCGTGTTGTGATCGTAGACATTTGTGTTTCGCGCTTGTGAACATACGTAACAGATTATGTGGGTGCTGTTCGCCGTCTGGCACCTGTAAATTCCTGTCTGACACAAATGTGATCTGCAATCTCAGAATGCCCAATCTAAAGTATATTCATTATTCTTCACGTTGCAAGATGATCCGCTGGCCTTTTTGTAAAAATCACCGATACATTTGACCCTGTGAGTTTTAGCTCGCGGTCCCAAACGGAGTACCAATACAAAGTGCGGATGGACAAGGCTGTGACGACAACATTTCTGTTCTGGGCTATTTTGCGACTTGGGGGCAAATGTACCGGCAAATATGCGCTTCGACAACTGTCAATATGTTGATGCCAGCGCGAATTGTAAATCATACTGAACACCACTGGACTTTTTGCGACATTAGCCCCGTCAATCTCAAGCCTAAATCTTGATCTCTAGAGATTGTTGATTTATTAGCATATAATTGTTTTCTGTGCATTTGAAATAACGTGCCGCTTTGAATAATCAAGTTATTTTTAGCTCTTCATTGCAGTTTGATATAATTGTAAATGGTCGCCCGGTGAAATATGAATGGTTAATAGTCAATAGAGATGCTTTTATGCGTTTTAAGACTTTGGAAGGTCGTTTGTGTACAATATATAAATGGCAGGGTCCCAATACAGAACCCTGGTGGTACTCTAAGTTATATCATATGATTTTGATTTAGACCCTTGTATTTCCTTATTGTTTTGACCACGAAGATAACTTTTAAACCACTCAAGTGCCGTTACCTCTAACTATAGTAAACAGTTTATTTAAAAGTATTGAGTGATCGATTGTGTCAAAAGCTTTAGAAAGGTCTAGGAATAAAGAAGCCAAGTGTTCTCTCGTGTTCAGAAGTGCAGTGGGTGTCAGGCAAACTCAGTGACTGCGTTCTCAGTCGGAGTGCTGGTCGAGAAAACCATTATGCTTTGACAGGCTACGATGCGTTATGTTGATATACCAGAGGCCCCGGAAAAGCTTGGCAACAGAGATATTGGGCGATAGTTAGTAAAGTGGCCTACTTGTTTTGTAAATGGGGATCACTTCAGCGTCTTCATATCATCAGGAAAAACTCCCTCCGATAATGATTTGTTAACAAGATGTGATAAGGTAGCGGCGATTGACCAAGTTGTTTTGACTAGATTCATGCTGATACCGTCACGTGACCGGCGCTTTCTTTTGACTTAAAAACTGTTTATTATTTTAGAAATTTCATCGGTCGACAGGATAAGAAACATCGATTGAACTGTGGATGATTGACCAGATACTCAACAAGCAGTGATCAGAACATCCAATTTGGTCTGCATATTTCACACCTATGGTAGCGAAATATTACAGAACCATCTACTGTCTTTTTGGGTCCAACTTCCTTTTTGCCAGTGACTATAAAATACATCCGAATACGAAAATTGTCGTTGGTTGTTAATGATTGAGTTAATCCTCGCCAAGTCTTCCTTGAGTCGTACTTATATTCATTGAGGAGGTTAGAGTATTTTTTAATTGTTTTGCGTCTCGTTTGACTTTGTTTTAATATATTTCTGTGGGTGAGAAATTTTGCCCGCGCGGATGACTGTCTGGTTTCCCCAGCTGGGTTTTGAACAAACTACGATCACGCCTGCGTATTGAGTGTCAGACCCACCGTCATCAGGGTTCTCTCATAACATGCTTGCGAAAATAGAACGGTTCGTGGGCGTGACAGTCAGGTATGCTTATAAATGACGAGTGACTACGTTACTTGCGCCGTCTGGTCATGTTGTGTGGGTCAGACCAGTCAACATTGGACGGGGAATAATTAATATCTTGCAGCGTCTGATCGGTGACAGATCGCGATGTGATAACGAGGGCTGCTTTTTCATTAACCTTATTTCGTTCCCCATAAGCGTTAGACCACGACAAATGGTCGAATATCCAGAAAAATAACAAAGAATGAAGTGCAGATGTTCTCTGGTTAACATAAATGTTGTGGGTAAGGAATTGGAACTAGACTTAGTTATTCTTGTACGATTGTGTCGTGAGCGCCTTCACAAGCGAAAAAGAGTCCACCCAATGGCCGAGAAGTTTGTTGATGGAATCAACTTTCAAAGATACGAAGATTTGATCGTCCCGATCACCGCGTTACCAATTGCTTGTACTGGATCTGTGACAGTATGATGTCGTGTCGCTCAATAGATTGAGACTGATTAGTGGGATTTCGGTATATCTAAGCCAACAAAATGACTTTTGCTTGTGGTTTAATTGGACTTCGACAAAATGAACTCAAACTCTCCTCGATATTCCACCAATGTCAACTCTATCCTTGGAGATGTTCTCAGCAACATATACTGCCGCCACCTTGTTTAATGTTAGCGCGATATTTGCAATATATAAGATTGTACCCAGGAAGTGCCCCAACTCAGCTTTGGTCAGTCGGAACGTTCTGAAAGTATAAAGTCCACATTAATTTCGCCATAGGCTTTGAATAACAGATTCTTTAGCTGATCCAATTTATCAGCTACCTGTGAATATTTGTATTGCAGAGAACAATAGAAAGTCGTTTTATCCGGCCTTCACGTTCACAATATCCTCGACTTCAGAATAAAAACATTTATATTGTGTCAAAAACCCTGACATCCACCGACTGTTTTGGTTCTACAAATCTCAAAGACAGATTGTTCTTTCAGTTATGATCATTTTAAAGATATTAATATATTTTCTTTTTCCCCCGGAAAAAAAAAAGGGTTTGAGTTTGACTGTAAATCGAACATGACTTTCATGCTATGGTGCTTTAATTATAACAATGGAATTGTGCAAATTTGTTAAACGCTGGAAATGCATTTAAACTACATTAAATGACATTAAGTAACATTTAAATAACATTAAATGCAAGGTTTGGGTTTTCCAAAAGGAGGCGGGTTCCCCCAAAAGGGTGGGTTTTAGGGGGGTGGGTGCTGGATGGGCAAATTTTTCCCCGGAGGGTCAAGGGGCTTAGGATGGGTTTCTAGGCGGGGCAGGAGGGGGGCTAGGTGGGTGGGGGGGTAAAGGGGGGGTTTTAGGAGGCCCCCCGGGTTGGGAGTGAAAGGGGGGGGTAAAAACAAAAAGGGGGCGGAAACCCCGGGTGAAATGGGGCGGGATTGGTTTCCCGTTCCCGGAAAGGGTGTTTCAAAATTAAAACCAAAAAGGTGGTTGGGGTCAAAGGGGGGTGGGTGCTTGAGCTTCCTTTCCCCCTGGTTTTCCCAGAGCCCAAGGGGGGGGTTTTTAGGAGTGGGTAAAAAGAAAGCGGGTGCATAATTTTGGGCCCCGGGTTTTCCCCCGGGGGTTGGGTCTTTTGAAAGGGGGGGTGCGGAGGGGGGAACCCGGGGGGGGGAAATTATTCGGGGTGGGTCCTCTGGGGGTCAAAAATTGGTTTTTTAAAAAAAATTTAAATTCAAATGAATCCAAAAAGGTGTTAAATGGGGGGGTTGGGGTGTCCAGGGAAAGGGTTTCCCCCGGGGTACCCCTTTACCTGGGGGTTCTCCGGGGCAAGCAGTTTTGCAATACCCAAGGGGGTCCGGGTACAACCCCCGTGGGCCCCCGGGCCTTTCCCGTTGAGGGTGGGGAATGGGGGGGGCAGGAGGCGGGTGCAGGAGGGGGGTGCTGGAAAAGGGGGGGGAGGAGGGGGTTTAAAACCCCTGGACTTTTCAAGGGGGGTCAATTGCCCAAACGGGGGCAGGAGGGGGGGTTTGGGGGGTTTAATGGGTGCAATTTAGGGGCGGGGGCAACGGTGCAGGAGGGTGGGGGCTGGGGGCCTCAGGGGGCCTTTTTCCCCAGGGGGGTTTTAAAGGGTGGGTGCAGGAGGCGGGTGAAAAGGGGGGTGGGGCAGGAGGGGGTTTTAAAGGGGGGTTTAAAATTTTGCAGGAGGGCGGGGACAATGGGTGCTGGGGGGGGGTGCAGGAGGGGGGGGAAAGGGGGGTCTGGAGGGAATTCAGGAGGGGGGGTTTTAACTGTATTTCCTATTGGGGGCAGGAAGGGGGGGTTTTCCCCCAAAAGGGGGGTCCCCGGAGGGTGGGTCAGGATTTGGGGGTTTTTGGGTGGGTGCAGGAGGGGGGTGAAAGGGCGGGTGCCCGGGGGGTGGGGGTTCGGGTGCAGGAGGGGGGTAGGTGGGGGCAAAGGGGTTCAGGAGGGGGGTGCAGGAGGGGGGTGCGGGGGTTTTTTTGCAACGGGGGGAGGGGGGTGCAGGAGGCGGGGCCGGAGGGTTTTGGAAAATTGGGGGAAGGGTGGGCAGGAGGGTTGGGTGCTGGAGGGGGGTGCAGGAGGGGGGTTTTTAGGAGGGGGGGGTGCAGGACGGGTGCAGGAGGGGGGGTCCGGGTTGGGGGTTTGCGGGGGGTGGGGGGGGGAGGGTGGGTTTCCCAAGGGGGGGTTTTCTGGAGGGGGGTGCAGGAGGTGGGTGCTTTTTGGGGGGGTTAAAAGGGGGTTTTGGGGGCGGATTGCACGGGTTTAATTGTGGATGGGTTTCCAAGGGGGGGTTTCAGGAGGGGGGTGCAGGGGGGGGTGCAAGGTTTTGCAGGAGGTGGGGGGCGGGGGTTTCCAAAAATTCTGGAATGGGTGCAGGAATTTTGCCTTGGGGGGGGTGCAGGAGGGTGGGCCGGGGGGCGGGTGCTGGAGGGTTTTTTGAGGAAGGGGGGTGCCCAAGGGGGGTTTTTTGGGGGTCGGGTGCTTAAATTTTTAGGAGGGGGGTTAGGGGGGGGTCAATTGGGGGCAGGAGGCGGGGGGATTTGTTTAATTATTTTTTTGGGGGGTGGGTGCTGGGGGGGTGCAGGAGGGGGGTGCTGGTGGGTGCTGGAGGGGGGGTGCAGGAGGGGGGGGGGCGGAGGGTGGGTGCAAGGTTCCAGGGGGTGCAGGAGGGGGGTGCTGGAGGGGGGTGCTGGAGGGTGGGTGCGGAGGGGGGGTAAAGGGGGGGGCTATTTCAGGAGGGGGGCAAAGGGGGGTCAGGGGTGGGTCAAGGGGGCCGGGGGCGGAGGGGGGTGCTGGAGGGCGGGTGCAAGGGGGGTCAAGGGGGGCAGGAGGCGGGGGTAACGGGGGGAGGGTGGGTTTTTTTGGGGGGTGGGTGCAGGAGGGGGGGTGCGGAGGGGGGTGCAGGATTCTGGAGGGGGGTGCAAGGGGGAAAGGGTGGGTGCTGGGGGGGGGCAGGATGGGTGCGGAGGGGGTGCAGGAGGGGGTTAGGGGGGGAAGGAGGTGGGTGCAAAGGGGGGTGCAGGAGGGGGGGTGGGGGGTGGAGGGGGGTGTGGGGGGTGGGTGCAAAAGGGGGGGGGAGGGGGGGCGGAGGGTGGGGGCAGGAGGGGGGTGCAGGAGGGGGGGGCAGGAGGGTGGGTGCGGAGGGTGGGTGCTGGGGGGCGGGTGCGGAGGGTGGGTGCTGGGGTGGGGGGGCGGGGTTTTGGGTTTTTGGAGGTGGGTGCTGGACTCAAACTCCCGGGGGTATTCAAAATGTAACC
This sequence comes from Pseudoliparis swirei, assembly GCF_029220125.1. NCBI lineage: Eukaryota > Metazoa > Chordata > Actinopteri > Perciformes > Liparidae > Pseudoliparis > Pseudoliparis swirei. The sequence continues at coordinate 844,936 of NW_026613263.1, forward strand.
TTCCTTTGGGGGGGGGTCAGGAACCTTTTCCCCGGATTGGGGGAATGGGTGCTAGGGGGGGTTTTCAAAAGGGGGGTGCGGAGGGTGGGTCAACTCCGGGGGCGGGGGCAGGAGGGCGGGTGCCCGGAAAATTGGGGGCCCCAATTTTCGGGGGGGTCAAGGCCGGGTCAGGGGGCTTTTCTGGGCGGTTTAAGGGGGGGCCCGGAAGGGGGGGGAGGCTAAAAGGGGGGGGTTTATCCGGAGGGGGTGCAAATTCCCCGGGGGCTTCAGGGGGTTCTTTAGGGGGGTTTTTTCAAAACCCTGGGGGCTCCCCCGGGGGGGGGTTCAAAACTCAAAGGCGGGGGGGGCGGGTCAGGGGGGGTCAAAAGTTTAATTATTCTAAATTAAAGCTGGGGGCGGGTGAAAAAAAGGGTTTTGGGTTTTCAGGAAAAAAGGGGGGGTTTGGGGGGTTTGCGGAGGCGGGTGCAGGGGGTTTTGCTGGAGGCGGGTGCAAATGCGGAGGGGGGTCAGGAGGGGGGGCAAGGTGGTGCTTTAAACCAATTTGCTTAAATTTTAAATTTGCTTATTTTCAGGATTTACGGAAGGGGGGGTTGGGGGGGGCAGGAGGGGGGGTCAAAGGGGGTTTTTGGAAGGGCAAAAGGAGGGGGTGAAGGGGGGCCCGGGGGCAATTTGCCCCCCAGGTGGGTGCAGGAGAAGGGGGGTGCAGGATGGGGGGGGTGGTGGGGCGGGGTGCAGGAGGGTGGGGCAGGGGTGGGTGGCCCCCAGGCCCCGGGGGGAAAAGGGGGGTGCAGGAGGCGGGTTCTATGGGTCTAAAGGGGGTGAAAGGGGGGTGGGTGCAGGAGGGGGGGTCTGGAGGGGGGTGCTGGGGGGGCGGGTGGGAGGGCCGGGGGCCGGGGGGTTTTTGGGGGGGAGACCCCAAGGGGGGGCTTTGGGGGTCAAAGGGGGCGGGGGGGGAGGGTTCCCGGGGGGTTCCCCCAGGCTTCCCCGGAGGGTGGGGGCTTGGGGGCAGGAGGGGGCAACCTCAGGGGGTGGGTGCCCGGGGGCAGGAGGGGGGTGCTGGAGGGGGTCCAAACCCGGGGCAAGGGCGGGTTTAAAGGGGGGAATGGGAGGGGGGGTGCTGGAACCCCGGGGGCAGGATTCTGGATTTTTAGGGGGGTTTTTTTGGGGGGTTTTTTAAATGGGTCAAAAGGGGGGTTGGGGGGGTTTGGGGGGCGGGTGCGGAGGTGGGTTCCCCGGAGGGGGGTGCGGAGGGGGTGGGAGGCGGGTGCAGGAAAGGGGGGTTCAGGGCTGCAGGGGGCCTTTTAACCCGGGGCAGGAGGGGGTTTCCCCCAAGGGGGGTGCTGGAGGGTGGGGGCCCCGGGGTGGGTGCGGAGGGGGGTGCAGGAGGGGGGTGCAGGAGGGGGGTGCTGGAGGCGGGTGCAGGAGGGTGGGGGCGGGGGGCGGGTGCGGAGGGCGGGTGCAGGAGGGGGGTGCGGAGGCGGGTGCAGGAGGGTGGGTGCGGAGGGTGGGTGCTGGGGGGGGGGGTGCAGGAGGGGGGAGGAGGGGGGGTGCTGGAGGCGGGTGCAGGAGGGGGGGTGCGGAGGGGGGGTGCGGAGGGGGTGCAGGAGGCGGGTGCAGGGGGGTGCAGGAGGGGGGTGCGGAGGGTGGGTGCGGAGGGTGGGTGCGGGGGGGGGGGCGGGTGCAGGAGGGGGGGTGCGGAGGGGGTGCGGAGGGGGGTGCAGGAGGGGGGGCGGAGGGGGGTGCAGGAGGGGGGTGCAGGAGGGGGGGTGCAGGAGGGGGGTGCAGGAGGGGGGGGTGCTGGAGGTGGGTGCTGGAGGGGGGGTGCAGGAGGGGGGGTGGGGGGGTGGGGCAGGAGGGGGTGCTGGAGGGGGGTGCAGGAGGGGGGGTGGGGGGGAGGCGGGTGCAGGAGGTGGGGGCGGAGGGGGTGCGGAAAGGGGGGTGCAGGAGGGGGGGTGCGGAGGGGGTGCAGGAGGGGGGGTGCAGGAGGGGGGGTGCGGAGGGGGGGTGCGGAGGGGGGTGCAGGAGGGGGTGCAGGAGGCGGGTGCGGAGGGGGGTGCGGAGGGGGGTGCGGAGGGGGGGTGCAGGAGGGGGGTGCGGAGGGGGGTCAGGAGGGTGGGTGCAGGAGGCGGGTGCTGGAAAGGGGGGGCAGGAGGGGGTGCGGAGGCGGGTGCGGAGGGGGGTGCAGGAGGGGGTGCGGAGGGCGGGTGCAGGAGGGCGGGTGCAGGAGGGCGGGTGCAGGAGGGTGGGTGCAGGAGGGTGGGTGCAGGAGGGTGGGTGCTGGAGGGCGGGTGCAGGAGGGCGGGTGCAGGAGGGCGGGTGCTGGAGGGCGGGTGCAGGAGGGTGGGTGCAGGAGGGCGGGTGCAGGAGGGGGTGCGGAGGGTGGGTGCAGGAGGGGGGTGCAGGAGGTGGGTGCTGGGGGGGGGTGGGGGGGGCAGGAGGGGGTGCTGGAGGGGGGGTGCTGGAGGGGGGTGCAGGAGGGGGGGGGGGTGCAGGAGGGTGGGTGCGGAGGGTGGGTGCTGGAGGGGGGTGCAGGAGGGGGGGGTGGGGGGGGTGCAGGAGGGGGTGGGGGGGCGGAGGGTGGGTGCTGGAGGGCGGGTGCAGGAGGGTGGGTGCTGGAGGGTGGGTGCAGGAGGGCGGGTGCAGGAGGGCGGGTGCAGGAGGGTGGGTGCAGGAGGGCGGGTGCAGGAGGGTGGGTGCTGGAGGGTGGGTGCTGGAGGGGGTGCAGGAGGCGGGTGCAGGAGGGTGGGTGCGGAGGGTGGGTGCAGGGGGTGCAGGAGGGGGGGTGCTGGAGGGGGGGGGGGTGTGGAGGGGGGGGGTGGGGGGAGGGCGGGTGCAGGAGGGCGGGTGCTGGAGGGCGGGTGCAGGAGGGTGGGTGCAGGAGGGCGGGTGGGGGGGGAGGGGGTCAGGAGGTGGGTGCGGAGGGGGTGCGGAGGGCGGGTCAGGAGGGGGGTGCAGGAGGGGGTGCAGGAGGGGGTGCTGGGGGGCGGGTGCAGGAGGGGGGGTGCAGGGGTGGGGGCGGAGGGGGGTGCAGGAGGGGGGTGCGGAGGGGGGTGCTGGAGGGGGGGTGCAGGAGGGGGTGCGGAGGCGGGTGCAGGAGGGTGGGTGCAGGAGGGGGGGTGCGGAGGGGGGTGCGGAGGGGGGTGCAGGAGGCGGGTCGGGAGGGGGGGGGCTGGGGGGGGGTGCGGGGGGGGGTGCAGGAGGGGGGGTGCGGAGGGGGGGTGCAGGAGGGTGGGTGCAGGAGGGGTGGGGGGGGGGGAGGGGGGTGCGGAGGGGGTGCAGGAGGGTGGGGGCTGGAGGGGGGGTGCAGGAGGGTGGGTGCTGGGGGTGGGAGGGGGTGCAGGAGGGGGGTGCTGGGGGGGGGGGTGGGTGCTGGGGGCGGGTGCAGGAGGGCGGGTGCAGGAGGGTGGGGGGCAGGGGGCAGGGTGGGTGCTGGAGGCGGGTGCAGGGGGGGTGGGGGGGCTGGAGGGGGGTGCGGAGGGGGGTGCAGGAGGGGGGTGCAGGAGGGGGTGCAGGAGGGTGGGGGCTGGAGGGGGGTGCGGGGGGCGGGTGCAGGAGGGGGGTGCTGGGGGGGGGTGCAGGAGGGGGTGCTGGGGGGGGGGTGCAGGAGGGGGGGTGCGGAGGCGGGTGCGGAGGGGGGTGCGGAGGGGGGGTGCAGGAGGCGGGTGCAGGAGGGGGTGCAGGAGGGGGGTGCAGGAGGGGGGTGCGGAGGGGGGGCGGAGGGTGGGTGCTGGAGGTGGGTGCAGGAGGGCGGGTGCAGGAGGGTGGGTGCAGGAGGGTGGGTGCAGGAGGGCGGGTGCAGGAGGGTGGGTGCTGGAGGGTGGGTGCTGGAGGGTGGGTGCAGGAGGGTGGGTGCAGGAGGGCGGGTGCAGGAGGGTGGGTGCAGGGGGGTGCGGAGGCGGGTGCGGAGGGGGTTCAACCTCCCCCTATGGGCCCCCGGAGGGGGGTCCCCCGGGGTGGGTTGCCGGATTTAGGGGCCGGGAAGGGGGGTTGCAAGGGGGGGTTCAATGGTGGGGGGCCCCACCGGGGGCCCAATTCAGGGGGTGGGGTGGGGGGGGTCCGGGGAGGGTCCCAAAATGGGGGCTTACCCCCCCCCCCCAAAAAATTCTGGGGGAATTTGCAAGGGGGGTTTTAAATTAAAAATTTTTTTAAAATTTTTAAAAATTTAAGGAAATTTTAACCCAATTAAATTTTAGGGGGGTTAATCAAGGGGGGTTCAAAAGGGTTTTGGGGACAGGGGGTGGGGGCTTTAAGGGGGCAGGAATGAAAATCAAATCAAAACCCCTAAGGGGGGTTTTTGGAAATGGGTCTTTAGGGGGGGTTCGGGGCTAATGGAAACTCCCGGGGGGTGGGGAAGGGGGCCCCTTTTTTTAACCCCGGGGGCTTGGGGGGCAGGACGGTTAGGAAAACTTTTCTGGAAACCCGTGCAAAAGGGGGCCGGTGCAGGAGGTGGGTAAAGGGGGTTCCCGGCCTTCCGGGGGCTTGAAAGGGGAAAAAAAATTTCAAAATTTTTCAATTTCTAATTGGGGCAAGGGTTTTCAATGGGGGCTTTAAATGGGGGCAATTCAATTGGGGAGTTTTTTGGAAGGGCCCAAAAATTTGGGGGCCCCAAATTTTGAAGGAGGGTTTCTAAATTTTAAACTTTTAAATTTTCTTTATTTTAAAATTTTGAAATTTTAAAATGGGGGGTTTTTTTTTGGGGCTGGAAACGGGTTCAATTTTTCAAATTTCAAGGCGGGTTTCAGGGGGTTAACCTAACCCTTTTTTGGATTTTTGGGGGGGGCTAAAAATTTTGCAAAAAAATTTTTTTAATTCTTTTCTTTTCCCCAAAAAAAAAAGGGGCTGCAATGGGTTTTATGGGGGCTCTTCCCAATGGGGAACTTAATTTCTTACCTGAAGGGGGTTTTTAGGGGGTTTGGGGGGGTCCCCCAATGGGGGGGGGAGGGGGTTTAAGGCCTCAAATTTTCAGGAGGGGGGTGAGGAAACCGGGCTGGGGTGGGTTCCCCATGGGCGGGGCCGGGGGAGGAAAAACGGGGTTCAGGAGGCCCGGGTGAAACTCTTTGGGGGCCCGGGGGGCAGGAAGGGGGTTGGAAAAATGGGGGTTTATTTCAAAAAGGGGTTGGAGGGGGGTTTAAAGGGGGGTCAGGGGGTGGGGGCGGAGGCCGGGCCCAAAAAAAATGCCGGGGGTGGGTCTGGATTGCAGGGGGGCGGGGGGCAGGGGGGGGCAGGGGGGGGCAGGGGGAGGCAAGGGGGGGGGGGAGGGTGGGGCGGGGGGTGGGGTGGAAGGGGGGGGCAGGGGGTGGGTTGGAAAGGGGGGTGGCTGGAAAGGGGGGTGGCAGGGCGTGGTGTGGACGGGGGGGGCGGGGGGCAGGGGGGGTGGGCGGGGGGCAGGGGGCGGGGTGGGCGGTACAGGGGGTGGGGTGGACTTGGCAGGGGGCGGGGGGCTTTGGGGGCGGGGGGCAGGGGGTGGGGCAGGGGGCGTGGGTGGAAAGGGGGGTGCAGGGGGCGGGGTGGACGGGGGGCAGGGGGTGGGGCAGGGGGCGGGGGGAAGGGGGGGGCAGGGGGCTTTTGGGGCGGTGGCAGGGGGTGGGTGGGGGGCGGGGGGCAGGGGGGTTGAAAGGGGCGGGACAGGGGGTGGGGCTGGACGGGGGCAGGGGGTGGGTGGCTAGGCGTTTGGGGTGGAAGGGGGGGGTGGGGGGGTGGGTGTGGAAGGGGGGGGCAGGGGGCGGGGGGCAGGGGGGTGGGGTGGAAAATGGGTGTAGGGGGGGGCAGGGGGTGGGTGTGGAGGCGGGGGGCAGGGGGTGGGGTGGAAAGGGGGGTGGCAGGGGGCGGGGGGCGGGGGGCCCAATTTACCCCTGGACCCGGTCCCCGTGGGATTGGACCCCAGGGGGGGATGATTGGACAGGGGGCCAATGACCCCCCCGGCCCCCCCGGGGGCCCGGGGCCCCGAGGACATGGGATGGTGGTGGGGCCGGGAAGGTACAGGGAAACCCTTTTCCCCCTACCCCCAACCCCCCCCAAACCACACCCTTTTTAACAATTTCAGCTGTGGAAAAAAAAATTTTATTTAAAAAAAATCTTAAGAAATTCAACCATTTTTTAAAAATTTTCCTCCTTCAAATTTGGGGTCACTTGGCATTTTTGAAAAAGTGTTTTAAGAAGATTAAAAAAATAAAATCTTAACCCGGGTTTTGGGAAATGAACCCTGGGGAAGGATCGGTTTTTAAAGAAAACCCGAGGTTTTATGAGGCCCCAAAATTCCCGGCTTGGAAAGGGGGAGGAAGCTAAATTTTGATTCCCGTGAAATGGAAAACAAAAACAATTAAACCCGGGGAAAATTTTAACATACAAGGCCCCTTAAGCGAAAAATTAAGCAAAAAATATTAAATTTAACAAATTTTAAACCCTTTTAAAGCTTATATATTTCATTAAAATTTTATTTTAAAAAAAGTGGCAGGGCACAAAACGGGGCCCCCTTTGGGTTTTAAACAAAATTTCCTTTTTTTTAATTAACAAATTTTTTTTTACAAAAAAATAAAATTTAAAGGGGCTGTCGAAAAAATTTTTTTTTTAACCCCCGGGGGGCCAAAGCCAAAAAAGAAAAAAGGGGCCCCCAAAAAATTTTTGGTTTTTTTTTTGGGTTTTTTTTTTTTGGTTTAAATTTGTTTTGGGGGGGGGCCCAAAGGGGGGGGGGAAAACCCTTTTCCCGGGTGGGGGCCTTTTTGGAAAAAACCAAAAAAACCCCCTCCTTTTCCTGGGGGGGTTGGCCTTTTTACGGGGGGGCCAAAACAAAATTCCCAAGGAAAGGCCATTGGGGGGGCAAAAAGGGGGGTTCGGGCGGGGGGGGCTGGGGGTTAAGAGGAAGGGGGTCCCCCTGGGGGGAGGGAGGCAAAGGCTTCAGGGGCCAAAAAAAGGTTAAAAGGCCCGTCTAAAATTAGTCCGGGGCGGGGGGGTCTGGGGTAAAACAAAATAAAACAAAGGGAGGGAGGCCCTGGGAGGCTGGGGTGGCAAGGGCCCGGGGTCCAAAAACCGAGGCCTCTTTAATAAGGGGCCTGGCAAGGCCAAAAGGGGGGCCTTCTTCAAATCCTGGGGGGTTCAACCCCGCCTTCCCCCCCCCCCTTTCCCCCTGGGGGAACATTGGGGGAAAAAAATTTCCCAAACCCCTTCCCAAAGGGGAAAAACCAGGGTCCCAAGCCTTCCCCTTTGGGGGGCCCTCAAAGCCTTCATGGGGGGCCTTTCCTTTGGATCCTCCAAAACCTTTTTTATGGTTCCTTTTCCCAAAAACTTTCATGGTCCTTTTTTTTTAAATTCCCCCTTCCAATTTTTGGTTCCCTTTTCATTTTTTTTTCAATTTTTGGTTTCCCCTTTTTTTTTTAAGGGGTTCCATGGTTTTCCTCAAAAAACCCCCTTCATTTTGGGGGGTCCCCCAGGGTTCCCAAATGCTTTCCCCTCATCTTCCCAATTGGGTTTCCTCCCCCCTTTTTCATTTTTGGTCCCTTTATCTTCATTGGGGTTCCCCCATTTCCCTTTATTTTTTTGGTTTTCCTTTATTTCCCTTTATGGTTTTTTTCCTCATCTTCATGGTCCTCAGCTTCATGGTCCTCATCTTCATGATCCTCAGCTTCATGCTCCTCATCTTCATGGTCCTCATCTTCATGGTCCTCATCTTCATGGTCCCCATCTTCATGGTCCTCATCTTCATGGTCCCCATCTTCATGGTCCTCAGCTTCATGGTCCTCATCTTCATGATCCTCAGCTTCATGGTCCTCATCTTCATGGTCCTCATCTTCATGGTCCTCATCTTCATGGTCCTCATCTTCATGATCCTCAGCTTCATGGTCCTCATCTTCATGGTCCTCAGCTTCATGGTCCTCATCTTCATGGTCCTCATCTTCATGGTCCTCATCTTCATGGTCCTCAGCTTCATGGTCCTCATCTTCATGGTCCTCATCTTCATGGTCAGTGTGTGAGGCGTCTCTGAACTCAGTGAAAGCTTTGAGGGTCAACATGTCAACATGTCATCACTATAGCTGGAGGCCCAGTGCTCCCAGTATCACACTATAGCTGGAGGCCCAGTGCTCCCAGTATCACACTATAGCTGGAGGCCCAGTGCTCCCAGTATCACACTATAGCTGGAGGCCCAGTGCTCCCAGTAAGATGAGATCCACCGTTATTCATGTGAAGGGATTCATAACAACGAGGTGGCAGCTCTGGAATAACTTCATTTAAATCCTGGATGTTCTACTCCATGTTCTACTCCATGTTCTACTCCATTTTCTACTCCATGTTCTACTCCATGTTCTACTCCATGATTTACTCCATGTTCTACTCCATGATTTACTCCATTTTCTACTCCATGTTCTACTCCATGATTTACTCCATGTTCTACTCCATGTTCTACTCCATGATTTACTCCATGTTCTACTCCATGTTCTACTCCATGATTTACTCCATGTTCTACTCCATGTTCTACTCCATGTTCTACTCTATGTTCTACTCCATGATTTACTCCATTTTCTACTCCATGTTCTACTCCATGTTCTACTCCATGATTTACTCCATGTTCTACTCCATGATTTACTACATGTTCTACTCCATGTTATACTCCATGATTTACTCCATGTTCTACTCCATGTTCTACTCCATGATTTACTCCATGTTCTACTCCATGTTCTACTCCATGATTTACTCCATGTTCTACTCCATGTTCTTCTCCATGATTTACTCCATGTTCTACTCCATGTTCTACTCCATGTTTTACTCCATGTTCTACTCCATGATTTACTCCATGTTCTACTCCATGTTCTACTCCATGTCTCTGAGTACTGACGGGTCTACTCTTTCATTTCCTTCTATGTTCTCATAATACACAGGGGGCCACAGGGTGCAGCAGGGGGCCACAGGAGGCAGCAGGGGGCCACAGGGCGCAGCAGGGGGCCACAGGGGGCCACAGGAGGCAGCAGGGGGCCACAGGGGGCAGCAGGGGGCCACAGGGGCAGCAGGGGGCCACAGGGGGCAGCAGGGGGCCACAGGGTGCCACAGGGGCCAGGGGGTGCAGGGGCAGCAGGGGGCCACAGGGGGCCACAGGGGGCAGCAGTGGGCCACAGGGGGCCACAGGGGGCAGCAGGGGGCCACAGGGGGCCAGAGGGGCAGCTAGGGCCACAGGGGCAGGGGGCCAGCAGGAGGGCAGCAGGGGGCCACAGGGGCCAGCAGGGGGCAGCAGTGGGCCACAGGGGGCCGCAGGGGGCCACAGGGGGCAGCAGGGGGCCAGCAGGAGGCAGCAGGGGGCCACAGGGGGCCACAGGGGGCAGCAGGGGGCCATAATCCCTGGAAGTGCCCTATGGTTCCTGCCCTACCCTCCTTATCCCCTCCATCCTTCCCTCTACACCTCCCTCCCCTCCATGCTGTTGTTTTCCTCCTGTTTGGACCTCGCAGCATGACCTGGCTGCCAGGGGAGGATCCAGGGAGGGGCCCCGGGGCCACAGGTGAAGCCGAGCCCAATCTACCCCCCTCCACCCTTCCTCTTCCTCCACCTCCCCTGGGCGCCAACTTCACCCACCCTCCTCCTCCTCCTCCTCCCTGTGCCCAGCAGGCCAATCAAGCCATATCTGTGTGCCATGCAACCTGGGGACCAGGGGGAGGAGGGGGAGGGGGGGGGTGGTGGCGGAGCAGGCAGGCCGGGCCCCATGGGGCCCTCCGGTCCCTCTGAACCCTCTCAGGATCCTCGTCGCCATATCATACGCAGGCACAGGCAGGCTTGAACCCCATGGGGCCTCAGGTCCCTCTGAACCCTCTGGGATCACGTCGCCCTTATACCGGAACAGGCAGGCCGGGCCCCATGGGGCCCTCAGTCCCTCCTGAACCCTTTAATCACCTCCTCGTCTTCATTAATTCATGGAGCTTCTTTACGTGCTGCAGGCCAGAGACATAGAGGAGAGGGAGGAAGGGGAGGGTGTAGACGGAGGTGGGAGATGGCATCCACTCAACAACAACAACAACAACAACAAAGCGACAGCAGCAGGCGCAACAGAACAACAGCCCGGCAGCTGGAGGCGGCGGCTCGGTGGCCGTGGCGTCCCTCAGGGTTCTCGTCTAGGACCTCCAGCGCAGGAGGCTTTTTGCCAGTTGAGGGCCGCAGGGCTCCAGGGTCAGTCTGGCCACGGGGCCCCGGGAATCAAACCCCGCCGCCGGCCGCCGAGAGCCAACCGTAAACAGCTCTATTGATTCCAGCGCTGAGGGCCGCTCCCCGGACAGAGTGACCGTAATGACATCACAGAGGAGCTCAGGGGCCGCCACCGGGGACGCCGCGCCGGAGGGCCCCGAGTGGACCGGCAGCAGCTCCATGAGTGTGTGAGTGAGAGTGTGTGTGTTTGTGTGAGTGTAGAAATGTCCAGTGGAAGTATCATGAACAAAATCCAAATCTGTCGTCCAGTCCAGGTCTTTGTTTCCTCCGTCTGCAGTAGAAACGTCTGAGAGAAAAACCTCATGTTCATCTCCTGTGTCTCTTCATGAAGCCTTGATCACATGACCTCTATTGTTCACCTGGTCACATGACCTCTATTGTTCACCTGGTCACATGACATCTATTGTTCATCTGGTCACATGACATCTATTGTTCATCTGGTCACATGACCTCTATTGTTCACCTGGTCACATGACCTCTATTGTTCACCTGGTCACATGACCTCTATTGTTCACCTGGTCACATGACATCTATTGTTCATCTGGTCACATGACATCTATTGTTCATCTGGTCACATGACCTCTATTGTTCACATGGTCACATGACCTCTATTGTTCACCTGGTCACATGACATCTATTGTTCATCTGGTCACATGACATCTATTGTTCATCTAGTAACATGACATCTATTGTTCATCTGGTCACATGACATCTATTGTTCATCTGGTCACATGACATCTATTGTTCATCTAGTAACATGACATCTATTGTTCATCTGGTCACATGACATCTATTGTTCATCTGGTCACATGACATCTATTGTTCACCTGGTCACATGACATATATTGTTCATCTGGTCACATGACATCTATTGTTCACCTGGTCACATGACATCTATTGTTCACCTGGTCACATGACATCTAGTGTTCACCTGGTCACATGACATCTATTGTTCACCTGGTCACATGACATCGTGTTCACCTGGTCACATGACATCTATTGTTCATCTAGTCACATGACATCTATTGTTCATCTAGTCACATGACATCTATTGTTCATCTGGTCACATGACATCTATTGTTCACCTGGTCACATGACATCGTGTTCACCTTGTCACATGACATCTATTGTTCATCTAGTCACATGACATATATTGTTCACCTGGTCACATGACATCTATTGTTCATCTGGTCACATGACCTCTATTGTTCACCTGGTCACATGACATCTATTGTTCATCTGGTCACATGACATCTATTGTTCATCTGGTCACATGACATCTATTGTTCATCTGGTCACATGACATCTATTGTTCATCTAGTCACATGACATCTATTGTTCATCTGGTCTCATGACATCTATTGTTCATCTGGTCATATGACATCTATTATTGTTCATCAGGTCACATGACATCTATTGTTCACCTGGTCACATGACATCTATTGTTCATCTGGTCACATGACATATATTGTTCATCTGGTCACATGACATCTATTGTTCACCTGGTCACATGACATCTATTGTTCATCTGGTCACATGACATCTATTGTTCACCTGGTCACATGACATCTATTGTTCACCTGGTCACATGACATCTATTGTTCATCTGGTCACATGACATCTATTGTTCATCTGGTCACATGACATCTATTGTTCATCTGGTCACATGACATATATTGTTCATCTGGTCACATGACATATATTGTTCATCTGGTCACATGACATCTATTGTTCATCTGGTCACATGACATCTATTGTTCATCTGGTCCCATGACATATATTGTTCATCTGGTCACATGACATCTATTGTTCATCTGGTCACATGACATCTATTGTTCATCTGGTCACATGACATATATTGTTCATCTGGTCACATGACATCTATTGTTCATCTAGTCACATGACATCTATTGTTCATCTGGTCACATGACATCTATTGTTCATCTGGTCACATGACATCTGCTTTTACCTCAACAACGGCTGGTGCAACGACGTAACGGTGATTCTACAGCACTGTTCGCCGGACCTGGAATCTTTTATCATTCACTGCAAACCCTTCTACTCCCCACGTGATTTCGCTTCATTCATCCTGGCCGGAGTTTACATGCCGCCGCAGGGAAACGTGCAAGAGGCACAGCAGACCCTCGCCGAACAGATACGGTGTGTGGAGCGGACCTTCCCAGACTCTTTAGTTATTGTACTCGGGGATTTTAACAAAGGAAACCTCAGCCACGAACTCCCTAAATATAGACAGTTAATTAAATGCCCTACTAGAGAGAAGAGCATTCTGGACCACTGCTACACAACAATCAGCAGGGCCTATCACGCCGTCCCTCGAGCTGCACTGGGAAACTCTGACCACGTCATGGTTCATCTGATTCCTCATACAGGCGAGACTAAAGCTCTGCAAACCTGTGGTGAGGAAGTTCAAGAAGTGGACCAGTGAGGCTCTGGAGGATCTACGGGCGTGCTTGGACTGTACTGACTGGGATGTCTTCAGGACTGCTACCAACAGCCTGGATGAGTACACAGAGGCTGTAACTTCACATCAGCTTCTGTGAGGACAGCTGTATTCCATCCAGCTCCAGGGTGAGTTATAACAACGACAAACCCTGGTTCTGGCGGAGCTCAGGAAGCTAAGACTGCAGAAGGACCAGGCATTCAGGAGTGGGGACAAGGACCTGTACACAGAGTCCAAATACAGGTTTAGCAAGGCGGTGAGAGATGCTAAACGACTGTACTCTGAGAAACTGCAACAGCAGCTCTCAGCAAACGACTCTGCTTCTGTCTGGAGGGCTCAGGCAGATCACCAACTACAAGCCCAAATCACCCCACTCCATGAACAATGTGCTTCTGGCAGGCAGGCTCAATGAGTTCTACTGCCGCTTTGAAAGACAATGGAGCAGTCCTGAGACAATCCCCACAGCCCCACCAACAAGCCACAGACCATCAGCCCACCTCCCCAGCCCATCAGGGCTCACACCTCTGGAGCACCCTCCATCTCCTCAGCGACGACCTCGTCATCCTGAGAGAGACGTCAACAGGCTGTTTAAAAGCAGAACCCCAAAGCAGCGGGCCCGGACTCCGTCTCCCCTCCACCCTGAAGCACTGTGCTGACCAGCTGTCTCCTGTGTTCACCGACATCTTCAACACCTCCCTGGAGACATGCCACGTTCCAGCCTGCTTCAAGGCCTCCACCATCATCCCCGTCCCCAAAAAACCCAAGATCACAGGACTCAATGACTACAGGCCCGTCGCCCTGACCTCTGTGGTCATGAAGTCCTTTGAACGCTTGGTCCTGTCACACCTCAAGACCATCACCGACCCACTCCTGGACCCCCTGCAGTTCGCCCACAGAGCCAACAGGTCTGCAGACGACACAGTCAACATGGCCCTTCACTACATCCTCCAGCATCTGGACCCGCCATCAACCTACGCCCGGATCCTGCTTGTGGACTTCAGCTCCGCTTTCAATACAATCATCCGTCCCTGCTGCAGGACAAGCTCTCCCAGCTGCGTGCCCGACTCCACCTGCAGGTGGATCACAGACTTCCTGACCGACAGGAAGCAGCACGTGAGGCTGGGGAAACACGTCTCAGGCTCCCGGACCACCAGGTTCCCCCCAAGGCTGTGTTCTTTCCTCTGCTGTTCTCCTGTACACCAACAGCTGCACCTCCAGTCACCAGTCCGTCAAGCTCCTAAAGTTCGCGGATGACACCACCTCATTGGGCTCATCTCTGGTGGGGACGAGACCGCCTACAGGTGGGAGACTGACCACCTGGTGACCTGGTGCAGCCAGAACAACCTGGAGCTCAACGCTCTAAAGACAGTGGAGATGGTTGTGGATTTCAGGAGGAATGCAGCCCCACCCGCCCCTCTCATCCTGTGTGACTCCCCCGTCGACGCTGTGGAGTCCTTCCGCTTCCTGGGCTCCATCATCTCCCAGGACCTCAAGTGGGAGCTGAACATCGGCTCCATCACCAAGAAGGCCCAGCAGAGGATGTTCTTCCTGAGGCAGCTGAGGAAATTCAACCTGCCAGGGAAGATGATGGTACAGTTCTACACGGCCATCGTTGAGTCCATCATCTGCTCCTCCATCACCGTCTGGCACCCTGCAGCCACGGCCAAAGACAAGTGCAGCTGCAGAGCATCATCCGCTCGGCCGAGAGGGTTATCGGCTGCAATCTGCCTTCCCTCCAGGTCCTGTTCACTTCCAGGTCACTGAAGGGGGCCAGAAAGATTGTCGCTGACCCTCCCACCCTGGACACTCCTGTTCGAGTCCCTCCCTCGGGAGGAGGCTGCAGTCCATCATGACAAAGACCACCCGCCACACCAAAGTTTTTCCGTCGGCAGTCGGGCTCATCAATGGAACCCGGACTGACTGACTGTCACCCCCAGGACTACCACCTCTTCGTCCACCTTCCTCTCTCCTCCTTCTTCCTGCTCCTTCCTCTTCCTCCTCCTCCCTTCCTCCTCCACTCCTCCTCCTTCTTCTTCCCTCCTCCACACACGTCACTTTAACATGCACTTTAACTTGAGGCCTCCTCCACACACATGCCACTTTATTTGCATGCACTTTAACTTAAACACGCCACGCGTAACATACACTTTTAACTAAAACACACCACTTGAAGCACACACCCAAAC